>NC_135761.1:32030775-32203275 GCF_052425735.1 Oculina patagonica
TTAGGGGAGGTGTCGCGCCACGCCACGCTATTGCCTGTCACCACCACACATAAAATAAGCTAACTGAAGGTTTATTTGTTATACACAAGTTCAGGTCAATAATATGTACAATGATATCATGACTCTTTAAACCACTTAAGAAAACAAAATAGGTTGGAGAAAATTATTAAGAGCGAATTTTTTTGTAGACCGCGTGAAAACAAAAAAATGCGGTACAAACTTCCAAAATCATCTACCTTCATTTTTGGCTCAGAGATACCTTATGGTAAGTCGATAAACGTGGTGTATTTTTTTCGTTTAAATCTATTTTAATTTTCGAGAAAATATTCAGACACTGTAACGAGTGCCCGGCGACATAAAATGGCCGAAACGAGAGCGACGAACATGGTCACAAGAACTTAGCTCATCAAAAGCGTTAATTGAAAATGACCTTTCTCAAGTTTGTATATTTGTACAGGAGGCATTGACGAATGTTATGAGGCTAAAATAAGGACAATCAACTGAACTATGAAATCCAGGCAGGCGTTTAAAAATCACTATTTTCTCATTGTTTACAGATTTCATTTTGGAGGCGTTTTTCACGAAGCACTTTTCCTATGCGGTATAACTCGGATTCGCCTGAAACTTTGGCTTAGATAAGTAGAAATGATGTACTTTTTAATTATATAAAAATTTGCTCTGGGCTTTTGATTTTATCCAAGAAATAGACCGTCCTACTTCGAAGAAATCGCTCGACAGTGACTTATGTAAACAAAGCAAATAATCGAATTACGCAGTACACTTTCTCTTAATATAGCCAAAATTCGAACACAATCTTATCATTTAGCTACACACGAGTTTATTTATTAATATTTTACTCTTACCTTGCAAAAGCAGTGGTGAAACATTGTTTTTTCCCATTCTTGACATTCTTTTGTCGGCAAATTGCACGGGCAAGCGGCTATGTTGCTTATGATACAATCAGTCGCTATTAGCAAAAGCCCTCGTAAACATGGTATTTCTTGACAATTTTAACCACATTTCAGGTTCCATACAGCCATTCGTACAAGGGACTTGATAACACGATGAACATATTCACTTAACGACGTTTTAAGCCTCAAATGAGATGTTGTAAAATTCAAAGAACGGTTACATGTCATTGCTCATGAACCCTTGTATTTGTCACGCAATGAGTCACAAACTCCCGGGGGGTGGGTGGGTACTGTACAGGGGGCTTCCTACAAAGTCTGCATTTTTTCAACTGCCATTTAGATACAGTCGACTCCCGGGTAATTCACGTTTTAAAAGTTTTCTCATGCTCTCTTGTTCGTCCACATGTGCAACCTCTCACTCGGTCATAAAAAGCCGCTTTTTGAACTCCATTTTCCCTTTTATTTATTCAATACAAAAAAATCAAGGTGTACAGACTTGAAAAAAAGCACTGCATCTAGCACCAACGGTACGGTAATTTTGTACAGGCTTTTTATTCCTGTTAAAATTATTATACCATTATACGCGCAGGCGAGCATTCACTCGAATGTGGTGCTTTTGTTTCAGCATATTATTACGTCAGGAAAACGTTACATAATCGACATTTGTTATCAGACGGCGCTAAGCTCGATTTTATATATATCCGTCACCACCGTTGCCAGAATTTATCAGACTAAAACAGAGAAAAAGAACAAATCACACTGTGTTAGGTTTCTCCTTTTTAAACTTAATCATATTGCACTTTATATAACCACAATATTATACAAACAGAGAACTGACTTACAATAAACCCCTTCTAGCTCGAATTCGATGACGATAACGCTCATTCATGAACATAGCGCACTCAAGGCGTCACAGTTTCTATCCTTCGAAGCTTCGTTTATTGGGTAATTTACGATTCCGATTATAATTACATAGTTTCTGGAGGAAGAAAGTGGCATTTAAATTTTGAAAGAGTTTGGTCTTGAATATAATATTCATGAAAAATTGGAATTCCGGACAATCGGAAATCTGGATAACCGAGGTTCGACTGTACTTTCTATAGAAAATTAACAAAAATCGTTACCAGACCCAGCAGGGACAAATACTGCCCGTACGTCGAAGGATCGTTCTCGAAAGCGCTTTGTTGATTCCCGGGGGGACTCGCATATGGAAGTGACGGGGGTGTAAATTTTGGATTTTTGGTCTCACTTAGGGTCTTCCGCGAAAAAATAGCAATATTTTTTAGCCAAAATGGTCTCGTTCACGCAGAAATATACAAATAGCAATTCTATTTTTAGTTTTTTGGAGTCGTCTAGGGGTCAAGAAAAGCTCGAGCCACACCCAGATTGTTCTCTTTTAGGGGTTCTTTTCAAAATGTCTGACGAGCATCCCCGTCCGTTTCATATAGCAGTCCCCCCGGGTGTTGATTCCGCGGTCAAACTTGCGTGATTTCCCTTCTTTGGCATGCCTCGATAATTCTGCGGGAACGCGGCACCGTTGCGAGCCTCTACTCCAAGCATTGCCCAGAGAGGACCGATGAGCTGGGCAGATAGTAATGTCCGAAATATTCAAAGGTACATTGAAGATTGATGCCGTGCTAAAATGTTATCTTCTTCTGACTCAACATCATTAACACCCGCAGCCAGTTTGTGAGCCGAGATATCTTTATCACATGAACGCAGAGGGAGTATAACAGAACTTTTTTTCCGAAGCTCGACTTCGCTTATCTTGGAAGCAGTATCCCCCAACTAATCTTTGAAAAGAGTAATTGATTTCCATTTTATACTCTGTAAAATTCTTTACTCATTAAAAGCACGAATCGACAAAATATCAGTTCTTGTTTGCTTTGAAAACTAGGCGCGACGCTCATTATATTGTAAGAGCTACACCTAATCCAATTTATTTTTCCTTTCTGATTTGTAAATAGAATCTCTGATATTTAAAAATGCTGTTTCCACTTTGTTAAAACAAAAAATATGTGACCCCTTTCTTTAATCCGTGCCAGACCTTGACGTTAAAACCCCTCCCCAAAATAAAAAAAAAAAATGAAAGTTACCTCGAAAAAACAAAACAACCAAAAATACAGCTGCAGTACTCCGTTAAAAATGCAACAACAACGGCAGCAGTTACTCAGTGACCTTCCCCGTTTCAGGTTTAATAAATTTTTTTTAAAGTATCTTTATTGTGTTTTATTTTTATTTTATCTACATATGCCGTGACTTTTTGGAAAGGGTTTTTAGACTTTTTATTACCCCGTTTATGTATCATTACGTTTATATTAAGCCCCACCAAAACCACTTACGAAGTTGTATAAATCCAGGGATTATAACCGAAGTTTTACGGTATTTCTCAAAGTACATAGCCCATCAAATTTACTACGCGCGCCACCGATGTGTGGAATGGGACCGAATTTTCGCTTTGCTGCCCCGCCCACTTTCGTT
Organism: Oculina patagonica; assembly: GCF_052425735.1. Classification (NCBI taxonomy): domain Eukaryota; kingdom Metazoa; phylum Cnidaria; class Anthozoa; order Scleractinia; family Oculinidae; genus Oculina; species Oculina patagonica. The sequence continues at coordinate 32,034,168 of NC_135761.1, forward strand.
GACAAATTCCATAAATTCCTTAGGCTCGCCAGTCTTCCGCGTGCGTCTGACTGCTTGTCACTGCTTGCTCTCCTTCGCTCGCTTGATCGCGAAAATAAATCAGCTTTTTGCATACCATGGAGAGATACGTGTTTAAAGTTATGGGTCCAGGCGACAAGTGGATAAAACTATTTTTATCAAGCGAAGAAGTTGCAAGTCTAACTATGGTTTCACTGCTAACAAGAATTCAAGAACGATTTCCTAGCCTGAGAAGAAGCACTGTGAGCGTGAAATATTATGATGGAAATAATTGGATTGAACTGCCTGAAGACGATATCGACTCTTTCATCGATATGTTAGAAAGTGCACAGGAAGAAAGAGAAAACTTGAAGAGAGTGACAATTAGAGTGAACGAAATTGCGTTCAGTCCAGGATTGAAAGGCGCCACGGTGCAGACGGTGAAAACGGCACAGCAAAAACGTCTTCGGTCGTCGCCATCGACATCTCCAAATGCGGTAAGCGTTCCTGAAAGAAAGAAGCACAAAATAGCCACATCGAGATGCTTAGAAGAAGAATTCTGTGATACCACAGCTGAATGGAAATATGAAACGCCGACCCAAAAGTTTTTCAACAAGCTCGAAGAAGAAAAAAAGCAACAACAGGATTTCGTGTTAAAGAAACAAAATGAGCTGTTGGAACTTGACATGTCCTGTAAACCCTTAACTACAAATAAAAAGCCACTTTGCTCAAATTGCCACACGCCAGGACATAATAAGACAATTTGCTCGTTCGCGGCTTGTGTGTCGGCATCGATTTGTAAGGACATCAAAAGGCATCCAGAGGAAGAAAAACATTATAAAACTATTCAATCCGAACTCAAAGCTGCGAAAACAAAACTAAAGAAATTGGAAGAGGATATTGCCACCAAGAAAGAAAGTTTTGCCTCTAGTATCAACACGTACGCAGCGAAAGTTCAAGCGGACTTGATAAACAGTAATCAGGCGAAATATTTACGACAAACAGCAACCGGCGACAGAGTCCCCATGTGGTTGATTATAAACACAGACATTAGAAAGCTTGAAAAGATTTGCAATGGCAAGGTTCCGCCAAAAGGTGAAATACAACAGCTTCTAAAGGAGTACGACGAAAACTTTTCTGTCACACGAGTAAAAGCAAACACTGATCATTCTATTAACCCCGTGCGAAAACTTTGGGAACAAAAGGGAATCGTATTTCCTGGAAGCGGCGTGCTGCCAAACCGAAAGAGCGCGAGTGTCGAGAGTAGCGGTTGTTTGTTTTATGGAGAACCTACTTCTACACCGGTTACTGGAACACCTATCAATGCCTGCTCTTCACAATTATTACTTTACGAACCCACAACTTTGGAGGAGGAAGAACGCCATCTCGAGAGAGGATTGAGTGAAAGTTTGAAAACCTGTCCTCCTGAAAGTTTGAAAACCTGTCCTCCTTCCTCTTCAAAGAAAGATGTGGACTCCGATTATGGTTTAAGTTTATTGTTTGAAGCAGCTAAAATGGTCGGTGACTAAACAGTAACTCTATTTAAAACTTTATTGTTCGTTGAGCTATTGAACAAACCCGTCTGTTACAGATAACAATTTGTTGTTTGATGACTTTGAATTTGAACTGTGGGATTTTAGGTAAAAGCCGAATTCTGTTTACTTACGCGTTGTAATCCCACGGCTCTCTGTTGTCAAAATATTAAATGTTATCTTTGTTGTTGTGTTTAAGTATTACATGTTAAAGTTTCTTATAGTTATAAATTGGCATTGAACGCGTGAAAAAATTACAAACGCAACGTTATTGAACATTGATGTACATCAGCGCTGTGTACATGATTGGCGACGGGTAAACTTTTATGTTTACACTCAGTGCGTGAAGTAACATGAAGTTTGTAATAACTATCACTAAGTTGACACTGAATATTTCACGGAATGTGTTACTTTGATCTTCGGAATTTTGAAATTACAAGGAAATCCTTGAAGTTGTGCTAAAGTAAATAAAGAACATAATTATGTTGATTCATGTCTGTTCTATTTGCAACCTTGTGCCAAAACCTGCGCTCGAGTGTCACGAAATGCTTATCAAGTCAAGCTTCCCATTTGGAACAATTTAAATTTGCCTTACAATGCAAGAATTAGAACGAGTAATGTTAAATGTAACCACAGAAGGCGAAAAAGCCTCTCATATCTTGGGATGTTATTTCTTTTAGCGCTTCGTGCACTGCCACATGCAGACTGTCTTTCAAAAGTTCTCTATACTCGAAGCGTCTCAGAATAGTTTTAAGCTTGTTGAAAACATTTTCAGCAGGGTTGAATTCAGGAGAATATGTTGGTAAATAGACGGCTGTGCAACCAATTTCATCGAGCCATTCGCCAAGGGCCTGTCCTGCCCGGTGATGATGAATTGGCGCGTTGTCAATAATTACATGATCGCCATAACTGTACGCCGGCTTGCCATCGGGAAGATAAACTGAAGATGCTTCTTCGAAGAAAGATAGAAAAGAAAATGAATTGCTGTTACCATCAACTGTGTTGGCATAGACAATGCCATCAAGACCACACATAAGATTTAAGGTAACATTAGGAGAATTGGCATATCGCACGATCTCAACGGCCGGAGTGCCACAAAGCGAATGGCCATAGTTGGGCCTACCAACATCTGGGAGCTTGATCCCGGATTCATCGAAGAATTTGAGTTTATAGGGGTCAACCGTGGAAATGTAGTTGACATAATCTTGACAGTAATTAAGATTGTCTGGGGTAAATTTCTCGGCAACGGGTCTTGTTAGCTTTTTCCAAGTCCACTTTCCGTCGGTCATGTTTCGAAGCTCTCGCTGTATTGCTGAATTTGACGTTCCTCCAGGAATATCGCAGTGCTCGCTGATATGCTTATGCAGCTCACCAATAGTCATTGAAGCTCTGTCGGTCTTAAGAAATCTTATAAAGTCAACATCATCTTGTTGAATGTGTTTTACACCAGCTGTATGCCTTTCTGTGATTCCCGCATTGCCGTTATCTACCAAGTCTTTCCAGATTTTTCGGACAGTATCATATTTGACTCTGTTTCTCTCAGCTATGACTGAAAAACTTCCGGGGAAAAAGCCGGTTACAAAATCGCCGCCGTCTTCAACGATATCTTGTATGATTTTTCTTTTCAAGTCAACCTGAAGGGCTCTCCCGCGATCGTAAAATCTACCAAGCTTGCTAAATTCGGGTAAACCTTCTGCCATCGTAGAAGCACTTTCTTGTTGATTTGAAAACGGCGCAAAAAAGTCCCTTGGCCGTGGCGTGGCGAGGGCCTCAGGAATTTATGGAATTTGTCAACGAAAGTGGGCGGGGCAGCAAAGCGAAAATTCGATCCCATTCCACACATCGGTGGCGTGCGTAGTAATTCAATGGGTAACCTCCCCTCAAGTGACATATCATTGCGTGACAGATGTCAAGCCGCCATTTTCGGTCTAGTTGATCTTCTGCAAAAACAACGGCCAAAAAGCGGTTTTTAAACTGTGAAGCGAGTTTCTTCTATGAAGTGGCCGTTTTCACTAAATGTGGTTGGAACTGTGAAGACCTGAATGCGGTGGGTTTTTTTTTTCAAGGACCTTCTGGCAAAGTTATTGCTGATTTGAAATCCTCGGGAATTCTGAATACTGTGATTTGGTAAACACCGTTCGAGTGCTGGTAACGTATTTGAAACAAAAGTAGGGTACAAAGCAATCTTCAACAAATTGTTACGCCAGGTAAGCTAAATATTGAGTTTTGGATCAAATAGGGTGTTTACTAATAAGATTTTGTCGGAATTTTGGCTTTGAGAAGGGAAAGCGTAATTCGAGCCTTATTCGATTATTTGCGGTTGTTGACAAGTCGGTGTTGTGATTTCGTCCAAATTGAAAGGGGAAGTTCTTCGTAGCAATAAAAAGCCCAAGACTGATTTTTATACCATTAAAAAGAACATCATTTCCACTTATTAAAGGCCAAGTCTTAAGTGATTCTGAGTTATACCGCACAGGAAAAGAGTTCTTTGAAAAAATGTCCCAAAATGAGATTTTTAAGCAGTCAAATTTTTGTAATTTTTAAACAGGCTCTAAATATTCAAATCGATCTTTGTAATACTGTTCTTAGACTCAAATCATTTGTAAATGTCTCCTTAACAAATACACAAAATCGAGAGAAGTCTGCTTTATTTTGCGCTTGTGAGCAGCATCATTCTTATGCTCTTAATCGTGGTATGAAATTCGATCATTTCATGGCAGTCGGCGGGCGTGATAGTTTTTATTTTTTTTCTGCCAAACAAAGATAGCTCTTAAAGAAAAAATCATAGCACATTGATCGACTCACCATAAGGTATCTCTGAAAAAAAAATTGAGGGTAGGCTTGTTTAAAATTTTGTACCACCTCTCACTCGGTCACGGGAAAAATTCGCTCTTAAGAGTAAAAAAATGGGATTATTGGCGTTATTTTCCCCGTTAGAAATGAATCAGCCTATTTTGAAATACATGTTACCATAATTGTAATTGTGTCTAAAGTGCTGTTCGTACTGTTTTTGCTTTAAAAATGCGCAATGTGACTGAATTCATTTTTAAAGATGGAGCGACTACCAGAAGAGATCATTTCACTGATTTTGTCCAATTTACCACTGTCAAATGTGTTTCATTCGGTTTCTCTAGTTTCTAAAGACTTCTATCGCCTTGCATACGATCGCTATATCGTAAGGCGTGCTTTACACAATTTTTTTAATTTTTATCATGACAAACCGGAATGAAATGCAGGGGGATGGGGGAGTACTAAACAAATGTTTATATGAGGAGGCTCAGTCCGAGCTCTAACCCCTTTTCCTTTTAAATACCATTTAAACCGAAAAGGTACCCCCCTTTTGTATACCTTTTATTTTAAAATGGTACCCCTTTAATACACCTTTTATATACCTGAGTCCTGAATTATGGAGAGTTCTCCCCCCCCCCCCCCAAGTGATCATGATGCACAAGTGGACAGACGGCTGTTCGGCCCAGTACAAAAGTTGGCATTGCATGGGCGTTGGAAGCTACTCTGTGGCCGACTTTGGTTACCCAATGATACATAATTATTTCGAAACATCGCATGCAAAAGGGCCCCAGGACGGTGCCGGCGCTAATTTAAAGTTCAAGAAAGAAATGGCAGTAATAAGATTGACGCAAGATTGGTTTTGACGCAAGATCAGTTTTAAGATGAATATTTACAGTGCATATATCTTAACTCGTTTGTACAACAGGAAGAGAACTTACAATGTTCTTTTGTGTCTGATATGTATATTGTCGCATGCAAACAGTTAGGACAGTATTTTTTATTTTTTTATTTTTATTTTTATTTTTATTGCTATTATGCACATAATACAATTACATTCATTTGTTATTACAGAACATTATAAATTACAATTATCCGTATCACACTAGTTACACTAAATTACAATAAATCACAATTACAATAAATTAGATGCACTATTAAGTTAAGAAAAAAAAAGGTGAAAAAACAAAATAAAAGGAGAAGAATCAGGAGGAGCATCTTAAACAATTAGGTATTTAATAAATAAGGTATAATACTTTAATCTATCTTCTCTATTTTATACTTGTTGTTTAATTTATTAACATAATCGGAGAGAGTAATTGGTCTGTTATGCAGTTTGTTGGTATAAATATAATAACGCATATACAGCAAGGTATAATTAAGTTTTCTTATCAAAGTTTTGTTTTCAAGTGAAGAGGCGGGAGATAAACCGAATAACGTTTCTTTAACAGATGGATGGTGACTGGAGTTGTTCACGCTATTAAACCATTGAATAACTCTCCTTTGAAAAGCTTTTGAAAATTGGCAGTGAATGAACGTATGCTCAATAGAGTCTTCATTTCCACAATATAAACAATCCTCGTCATCTTTAATTCCAAAACGGTGTAGCTCCTTCTTAGTGACTATAATTCTATGTAAGAACTTGTAGTGGAATTCTTTCAATTTATTTTCTTTACAAATTCGTTTTGTCAACTTAAAAAAGTGCCCCCAATCAGTGGAGTTTAAATTCAAGTTTTTGCTCCATTTCGTTGGGCCGGTAGGAAAAGAATGGTTTACCTTATTATTTAGTAGCCAGTAGAAATCTTTTGCCTTTGTGTACTGTTCTAATGCGTCCATATTTTCATAAAGGTCGTCATTTTCGACTTCAAGTTCTTTGACTTGATTCTTGGTCGCTTGCAATTCGGTTTTGAGCTGTGCGTTGTACTTGAGTGCTGTGTTCAATGATTCCTTAGCAGTTTTTAGTTCTGATTCCTGTTGCTTGAAAGAGGTTTTTAATTCTGCAACTTCCCTAGAAAGGTTGTTCATTGACTTCTGGATATCTTTTAGTAATGCGTGAATGTCCGCTAGGTCTGGTTGGGCGTCCTCGCGCTCCTCTGAGTCTTCAGGCTCGAAATCGGCGGACGCCATGTTAACACGTTTTGGTTCTGCAGTTTCGTCGTCCGTGGATCCTCTTTCACAACGTTTTTTATCACATTTTTATCACTTAAGTATATAATATGTAGTTAGGTTTATATAAAAAATTTTAAAATTAGCAACATTTTTTAACATTATTTTTTTAGTTCTCATTGTATTAAATTAAGTTTAAATTTTTATCACTGTATTTAGTATATAATATGTATAGTTAGGTTTATATAATTTGTAGTTAAGTATGTGATATGTAATTAATTAGGAAGGGCCATATTGTAAACTACTGGGCCACCAGTAAACTATGTTACCCTCATTAAATAAAGTCGTATTATTATTATTATTATTATTATTATTATTATTATTATTATTGTTCCTGTAAAGTTGACTGGATGGGTTCTTGTAAAGGTGACTGGATGTGTTCTTGTAAAAGTGACTGGATGTGTTCTTGTAAAGGTGACTGGATGTGTTCTTGTAAAGGTGACTGGATGTGTTCCTGTAAAGGTGACTGGATGGGTTCTTGTAAAGGTGACTGGATGTGTTCTTGTAAAAGTGACTGGATGTCGACTTCACGATTTAACTTTTCGTCGTGAGAAAGTACATAAAGGAGTAGCCCCCCCTCCCCAGGGAGAGTAGCCTAAGAATCTTCGCTACACAGAACCACAGCGAAACAAAAATTAAAACAGGTTTCTAATTGCATTCTAGGAAAATTAGCATTATCTACTTGTCTGTTTTCTGCCGTATTTTTTGAAAGTACTTAATAGACTGGTTGTTAATGTAACATTCCTGTTTGCTCTATAATGCAATACCAGAGAATTGATACTAACCGTGCATCTGTTATGCCACAAAATGTAATAATTGACGCGAAATGTAATAACTTTGACGCAAAATGTAATAGTAACCCAAAATGTAATAAATTTTGACGCAAAATGTAATAAACTCGGTAACCCAAAATGTAATAACTTTAAACGCAAAATGTAATAAACTCGGTAACCCAAAATGTAATAACTTTTAATGCAAAATGTAATAAACTCGGTAACCCAAAATGTATTTTTTTTTAACGCAAAATGTAATAAACTCGGTAACCCAAAATGTAATAACTTTTAACGCAAAATGTGATAGACAAAAGTAACGCAAAATGTAATAAATTTGACGCAAAATGTAATACCTTCAGTTTGGTCCTTGCCTTACGGGGCAGTACACATGTGAGCATCTATACTTGGAACCGACAAACGCCACCTATCAATCAAGCTGTACATGTCATAGAACACGTGACTAGATCAAAAATTTCCGTTTTATCGTTTGACTGTTCGTAGAGGGTCGAGAGTAAAATATAGAGGGTCGATGGTTACATGTCGAGGGCACCGAAATATATAAAAGCAATTTAGAAAAAATAAATCTTAGAAAAGAATACTAAAAAATAGCATAGGAGAAAACATTAACGGTATTGTGTTTGATGTTATTTTTTTATTGCCGTTTTTAATCCTTTTGGGGCCATTTTATATAGTGATATAGCTTTCTGTCATTCCACGTTTATCTCCATCGCTCAACAAACGCTCGATATTCGACTTATGCTTTGCTGGAAGAGGCTTCTTACTCTTTTGAATATGGTTGCCAAGAATTTCTAGTTAGTATGTTGAATTCAATAATTGAAACAGAAATATGAGTGATCTTCGACCTACAATGGGCGCTAAAAGTGTTGAGACACTCGGCACTTTTTGAGTAGCTTAGACCATTTTCACCCCCACACCCCGTCGATATTACCCCCTTTCCCCGAACCAATGTTGGATTATCTATCTGGGAGACTTGCCTCGTTTGTGTACAACATTGAAAAGGGGGGAGTGGTTCACAAGCTGCACCGGATTTAAAGTGGAAAGATGGGAATGTTAAAATTATAATTCATTTCAACCAACCGTCTCAAGAACTTTTGGCACTCATTGTAGTCACGTGATCGATGACGTGAACAACCTGATTGATAGGTGGCATTTGTCAAACTGAAGGTATTACATTTTGAGTCAAATTTATTACATTTTGCGTTACTTTTGTCTATTACATTTTGCGTCAAAAGTTATTACATTTTGGGTTACTATTACATTTTGCGTCAAAAGTTATTACATTTTGGGTTACTATTACATTCCGCGTCAATTATTACATTTTGTGGCATAACAGCATCTAAACAATTCTTCCCAATACTTTACACCCTCCCCAGTTCAAAAGTACTATTTCCCCTTCTTTGATTTTGTACTTGTAGACGTCACACACATTGCAGGTTTTTGTAGTTCCAGTCTGTCTTCCATCAGGGAAAAAGAACACTGCGTATTTGTACACTTTGTTTTTGAATCTTGTACTCCGCATGTCTCTGAATAGAAATGCATGTGTTCGCTAACAAATAGAGACACAGGAAATGGAGCTTAGCCAGAAACGACCAAAATGAAAGTTTAACTCCAATCGGTGAAAATATTTTTAGCTAGCGAATTAATTCAAAGTTTTACAACAAATTAATCTAAGCTTACAACTTCCAGTTCTTCTTTAATGCCCTATAAATAGTAAGAATTGGGAATTGCTATTGAGACCAGTTACTACTGTTATTGCGTGTTTTGAAGGTTTTATTAAAAACCTTTACCTGTGAAAATTTATAATAAATTGTTTTAGCTTGTGAAATAAATGTTCTGACAACAATAATAAAAAATCTCTCAATATTTACAGACTCTTAAATATTCGCTCCATGCTCCTGGTCAGTTCTCGCAACTCTGCTGACATGCGAGTCAGTTTGACCGCTAAATGCTTTGCGCCTTATTTGCTGTTTTACCAACAACGCCTTATTGGATCGTGGTTCGACTTAATCTTCACAACATGAGTATGATTTCTAATAACTTTGTGAAAACTTTTTGCTCCCAGAGAATCATCACATCTTCAATATCATGATATCATTCATTCAGGTAAATTCAAAGCTAGCTTTTAAACCGATGATTGGACTTATTAGGGGGCTAAATGTTTTTTTCATTGTTTAAATTCACTGAGGGAAAATATTTTTAGGGACGGGATTACTTCAAAATTTATAACAAATAAATCTAAACTTACATTTTGTAATGGTTCTCCTTCAATCTCCTATAAATAGAAAGAAAGGTACATTTAAATTATTTAGTAGTTTTTAACCAAATATTTAGGGAACTTACCTTTATTGGAAAATATTTTTTGCAAGGGAATTAACTCAAAGCTTTAAAACAAATAAATCTAAATTTACACCCCATAAGTCTTCTACTTCAATCTCCTATAAACAGAAAGAAAGATGTATTTGAATTATTGACTAGATTTTTACCAAAGATTTAGGGAACTTACATTTATTGGAAAATACTTTTCGTAAAAGAATTAACTCGAAGTTTTAAAACAAATAAATCTAAATTTACACCCCATAAGTCTTCTACTTTAATCTCCTATAAACAGAAAGAAAGATGTATTTGAATTATTGAGTACATTTTTACCAAATATTTAGAGAATGTGCCTTAATTAAGATAACATTTACCCGAGCAAAAATATTTAAGTGTGTGTGCACCCATGTATCATTCAGAACTCAAGAAGAAATAAAATTGAACTTACCTTTACTACTTCCTGTCAACAGATAGAAAAGAAAGAAGATTTTAGATCAATGAATAAAAAGAAAACTGAATAAAAAGAAAATTAATTTCTGAGTCATGAAATAGGAAAAAGACCGTGAGAGGCATGAAATAGACTTGAGGAGGTAACATGTTATCAATTGACAGATACTAAAAGTACATACTACCCTTTCAAAACACTCACCTTATTCTCTTCTGTTTCTGGGGCTTTCTTTTCTTCTGTGATTTTCTCTGGTTTTTTGTTTTCTTCAACCTGGCGAAGGCGAAAGGGTTTTTTGCTCCACAGAAAAGAAAAACTTTCGCCATCCCACTTTCACCTTCATCCATTTCTGATAAGGAAATAACAAAGTGTTGTGGTATTTTAGATCTTTTGGGGCCTAATGATAGTGCAATGACTGATAAGGGTTTTAATATTGATGATCTTTTATGCAGTAAAGGGGTAAAGCTAAACCTGCCGCCATATCTTTCAAATCATGCACAGTTGTCACCAGAGGAAGTTGTAGGACCAAAAGCCATTGCCAAAGTACGGATTCATGTGTAGAGGGCCATACGCCGAATAAAAGAATTCATCTTTTTGACACTGAAATCGTACATGTATGTCACTTTTGGGCACTGCTAATCAGTCGTGGAGAGTGGCATGTTTTGCTTGCTAATTTTCAGGGTCCATTGATTCTGAAGAATAATCTGTGTTAGGTACATGTACCACAGGCTTCTTTAAATGCACTTTAAAGGTCATAAAAATATTGTTTGTTTAAAAAGGTTCTTCCTTGATGAATTGTACACTGTAAGAGGTCTAAAAAAATGTCCTGTACCAAAGCAGTGACCTAATAGGCCATTTCAGATATATTTAAGTTTTTACTTGGCTCCAAGGCTGGGGAGTACAACAAAAGATGATGTTTAGGTCCAGGTAAAAATAGATCTTTTCTTTTGTTTTATAATTCCCCTAAGCCTTGGAGCCACGTTATACTATTAATACAGCATTTTCCAGTAGAAACATGTAATGAAATACATGTAAGCGTTATCACAAAAAGAGTTAAAATAAAACAAATCAGCTCTGTCTTTACATTCTTGATAAAATGAAGGATCAAATTCTATTCTTTGGCAAAACAAAAAAACAAATCATCATTTATTATATAACAGAAAAGTCACACCAATCCAGGGCAGTGGTGCCTAGTTGACATTGTACTTGTAAGTAATAGAAATGTTTCTTGTTCAGGGTTAGTTTATTGGAAATGGGATCACCCTTTAAATAAGCCACATCATCTAAACTGGTTGTTCCCTCCTGGGCAACCTTTGTCTCAAACAAGCTATAAAGACTTGATGAACCAGTTCAACCTGCCGCAATGTCATGTTTTTAAAAAAATAGATTTTTATGGGTAACACATGACACTTAGTATAATTAAGAATTTGAGGTCGCCTTTAGGTACAACAAAGATGAAGGGGAGAGTGAAAGCTTTTATTTTACAATTTAAGCTTCTGACATTTATTTTGCAAGGGATGCAGACAAATTGTTGAATAACTTAAAGGGCAAAAGTAGGTTTTATTTACATAAGGAGTGTCCATTTGTTGTCTGACAAAATCTCTCAATACTGGAGCTGCTATTTTTTATGGCAATTTCCACAACAAGCCATCTCTTCTCCTCAGAAGAAACCATTCTCTTGCTCATCTTTCACTACAGGATATAGAGTAAACTTACATATCAATAGATCTAAAAAAGATAAAAGAAGAAAAAATTATTTTTTTACCCTGATATTCATACCCTTTTGGTGTGCATGGTTTAAGGTGGCATGTTATGTTTGGTTATGCCACGGTAATTTGGTGGAGATACATCAGAGAGCTGTCTGTGTTTGCAATAGATATTTGATAAAGAATTCAACCATGCCGCTGTAGTAGACAGGTCAGACGATTACCACAAGAGGCTGTTCCGAGAAGCGTGGCATTTGCAGAGGAATGGGAAGAACATGGGAAATGAACACATAGACATCCCTGATATTTATAAATCACTTACATAACTGTTCCCAGTCTTGCACAGTGTCGCGTGTACTCGCGCACATACAAATGTGTAACTGTTTAAAAAAGCCGTTCCTTTTTCTGCCATATTTAAGTTGAAGAAGACTGAAGGTTTTCGGTCGAAACGTCTTGTAAACTCCTGGCTGCAATTTTAGTATTGTCCGTATAAGGGGCAAATTTAGTGTCATATAAAAAAATCGGCAATCTTCGGCAGATTATTGTTTACCAAACAGAAACATAAACTTTATTTAAGTGTCATGGTGTTTAGCTTAATAGCTAATTGGGGACACTAACATAAATATACAAATATAAAAATACTAATATTAAATAAATAGATAGTAGAAATTACACAAATATGTTTTTTACAATTCTAATTATGTCGAGCAAGCATAGCAGCTGCATCTTCCCTCCAGTACATCTGTTGGGTTTCTGGCTCGGACTGCTTTTAAGCACGTACTCTGTATTGTGTACATAATTATTGTGTACATATCCTGGCTCAGCAAAATACTTCTAAGCTTTTGCAGTACTTTCACACGCTGTTTTTGCTTCATACCTCTACGTCAGTAAAAGTTATTCGTAAACATGACAGGTCCATGCCGACATCAAAAATCAAAGTTGAATCAAACGAAACTAAATAGCGTTTCGCATTCTGTAGACATTTTGACAGTGATAATCCTCAACCGTTTTAACTTATTGTTTGTTTAACTTGCCCGAAACAAAAAAACAAAAACAAAATGGGGGATCTTGTGAAATAATATAATCTTATGGAACTTTGGCCTGGTCTGCCGTAATTCTTTAGAGTAAGTGCTTAATAGCAAGCTTGTACCGTATTTACCCATGTATAAGACGACCCCAATTTTGAGGCCAGAAACTAAGTTTTTTTTATTTGGGTAAAAATTTCATTGGAAAACTAACCTTGTGTTTCTTAGAATTTTCTTTCAGGTTGAGGTACTTATGAAAATATCACAGCAAGTTCCAATGTGATGTTACTCGAGCGTTTTTAGCAACACGTGTTTACGTAGGCATTTTGTCCCTAATGTTTGAAATAATCTGTGAGGTACTGGTAACAAACAACTACTCGTGGTTACTATAAGATAATTTAAGAAACTTCCACGCACTGCGTAGAAGGCTATTTAAGAAAGGGAATAAATAAAGACACAATTTTATTGTTAATCATTGCCGTTTTTGATAGGAAGCACAAACCCTGCTTGCTAAAAGCCGTCAAATTCATCTTGGTCCTCGCTCTCGTCGAACAAGTCTCGCCACTGTTCCATGAGTTGATCGTCGTATGGGTCTTCATCTTCATCCTCTGCGGTACTAGGTTCTTCTTCCTCCCACAGAAGGTCGTCCTCTGTGCCATCAAAGGCGTTGGAGATAACGCATTTTTTAAACGATTTTTCGACCATATCTCCAGAAATATCTCGCCATGCATCTAACACCCAGGAACCCACGGTTGTTAGGGAAGCTGCCTTCACCTTTCCACCCAGAGTGAAGGCTTTTTCTCCCATCACCATTCAGGTTGTCCACTTTCCTCTCAGCCTGTCTTTAAATGGCTTGTTAAGGCAGACGTCTAATGGTTGTACGATGCTGGTCAATCCGCCCGGAATCACTGCGATTTCTGTGTCGTTTTGGTGTAACGATCGTTTCACTGGGTCGGCAAGGTGAGCGCGAAACGAATCGCAGACCAGCAGACTCTTTGTTCCCACCATACCACCAGGTCGAAAACGCCAGACTTAGGGTGATGGTGCACCACTACGCTGGGGGGAAACTTCTCTTGGACTTCTCATGGCCAGTTGTCGCTACGGTAACTGTTTTCTCCCCGCATGCGTTTACAGTTTTCGCCGATGGCATGTTGAACCAGACTGGAGTCTCGTCCATATTGCCAATGTTCACAAGTTCGTAGTTTGCTTTCTTTCTACAGTTCAGAACGAAGCGGTGAAAGTCCACGATCTTCTCCTCAAGGTCTAAGGGTAGCTTCTGGGCAATCATAGTCTGGTAAAGGGCGAGATTGTTGCGGTGTAAAAATCTTGTGCACCAGTTGTTCGATGCCTTGAAGCCGGTGATACTTAGCTCATCAATCATCGCAAGCGCCTTGATTCTTATCATGTTGCGGGTCACGAAGTAGCCGCTTTGCCTCTGCTTTTCAATCCAAGAGACAAGCTTGTCTTCCAAGTTCTGGCCACTGACACTGTTTTCCCCGGTTGCTGCACTTGTTCTTCGGCATGCACTTGAGCTTTTTGACTTGCTTTCGCCAGTCATGAACAAGTTTTTCGTTCACACCAAACTCACGACTTGCTGCACAGTTGTTAGACTCTCGAGCAAACTTCACAACCTGCAGCTTAAACTTTGCAGTATACTTCATTCCCTTAGAACTAATAGAAGGCATTCTCGTAAATAGCTGATGTAACTCGGTCAAAGACTGTTTTTTTTTTCAAAATGATTAACACGCTAACAAGCTAGTTTATTTCCATCGATAAGCAGCAGTCTTATTGGACGGAATTTAGTTACTAAAAGCAAACAAAAGAACTTACAAACAGTTCTGTAATTAAAGTAAATGGTTTGAACCCAGGAGTATCAGTAGTTCGTATAGTGTGATCGTCCGGGTGAGAGTAGTTCTGAGAAGAACTGTTGTTGGTGACTGACGTTTCGACAACCTGAGCGGAAGTCATCTTCAGAGTCAAGTGAAAAGTTGTTGTCAGTCGATGATGTTATAAGTCTGGTCCGTTGAAGCTGATTGGTCAGTTAAGCCGTGATGTTATTGGCTGTAAGACTCGTGTAAAGTTTGTCATCAGTAATTGGTCAGTTTCGATCCGTCTATTGTTAGTCTAATTAAGTCGTTCTGTTCCGTCTATTGTTAGTCAAATTAAGTCGTTCTGTTGGCGGTTCGTTTGTCGCTTCTCTTTACGTCGTGAATAAGTCGTTTGTAAGGTGCCGGTAGTCAAATTAAGTCGTTCTGCTCAGAACTACTCTCACCCGGACGATCACACTATACGAACTACTGATACTCCTGGGTTCAAACCATTTACTTTATTACGTTCACTTGGACGACAGAGCGAACGACTTGCGAACAACTACATCAGTTACGTAAGTACTGTCAGACGAATACGCCGCTTCAAAAAATGGTTCAACCACCGCTGCAAAGATCTTGGTCTCGTTCCGGCTGGACTTAAACTTAAGTCGCCGTTGAACACACAAGAGGCCATCCAGATCGTCAAATCCACCTGCCAGACGACTGGTCAAAGCGCGGATAAACGACTGTCACAGAAGACTCAAATACTACAACAACAAACTACAACAACAACTTGACAAACTTAAACAACTGATACCGACTGACTTACTTGACACTATTACGACTATTGCCGACAGACGTGCCAACAAAACGACAGACCGTGTTCGCACTGAACACAAACAAAAACTGACACGACTTCAACACAACAAAGACAAAAAGCGACACAAAACTGACGAAAACTGGGTCAGGAATATTTCTTCCCGTCCCTTAGACAAAACTGAGACGCAGGTACTCTCATACGGACTGAAACACTCAGTGACACCTAAACGTATACCGACCGAGACTATTGTATCTAGTGTTGAGGCGGTTCTGTCTCGTCAGCGAGATTTATCGGAACCAGCCAAGGATAACATCAGAAGCAGAATTGCTTCCACGATACAGTCAGCCTCCATACCTAACAGCAACTTGACTAAAGACGAACAACAAGCACTGAAACGACTGAAAACCGACGACAACATTGTTATACTACCAGCCGACAAAGGACGCGTTACTGTTGTTATGGACAAGACTGATTACTATGACAAAATGGACGCACTTGTTAACGACAAACAAACCTACGAAGTACTTAAACGTGACCCGACGCCTGCACTACAACGTAAACTGAACAACAAACTACTTACGCTTAAAAAGACCGACGCTTTTGACAATCAACGTTACTACCGACTGCGGTGCTCAGTACCGCAACCACCGAAACTTTACGGACTACCGAAACTGCACAAGCCGGGTATACCGATGCGACCCATAGTCTCGTTCTGTGGGTCCCCTACGTACCAACTGTCTAAATACCTGACGACTATACTGCAACCTCTTACAGACGAATCCAGACGTAAACTACAATCTACTGAGAACTTTATTGACGCCATCAAGACTGTACAGATACCTGACGACTACAAACTTGTGTCTTTTGATGTGAAATCACTGTTCACCAGTATTCCACTTCAATTGGCTCTACAGTGCACCGAGACCGCTATTCAACAATCTACTGTTACATTACCGCTACAGACTGAAGACATTATGGACTTACTGAACCTCTGCCTTACATCGACTTACTTTCAGTACAACGGAAAACACTACAAGCAGTTGCACGGAACAGCCATGGGGTCGCCGGTTTCCGTTGTTGTCGCAGAAATTGTGATGCAAAACATCGAGGAACGCGCCCTTGCAACTTGCCGACAAACGATACCGCTCTGGTTACGCTACGTTGACGATACTTTTACCGCCGTACACAAAGACGAAATCGACGACTTTCACAAACACCTAAACGAACAGAACGCCGACATTCAGTTTACCAGGGAGATCGAAGAAAACGGAAAACTTCCTTTTCTTGACTGTCTGGTAAGCCGCGACAACAACAAAATACGAACTACAGTGTACAGAAAACCGACGCATACTGACAGATTACTGGACGAAACATCCTACAACCCGACTTCACACAAAGCTACGACTATCAAGACTTTGACGAGACGAGCGCAACTAGTTTGTGACACACCAGACAGTTTATCTGACGAAAACAAATACCTTGACCGCGTTTTCCACAAGAACAACTACAATACTGACTTTATTAGACGCAACACTCACAGAACTACTGAAACTGACAGAAATCTGACATCTGTTACTACAGCGACTTTACCCTACATCAAGGGCACTTCTGAGACTATTGCGAGGATCCTACAACCCTACAATATCCGTGTAGCTCACAAACCTATAACAATGTTACAACATTTACTGACCAACGTTAAAGACAGGGACGTGTACGCAAGCCGTTCATACATTGTCTCTAATTTTTTTACGCACGTAAAAAATTACGTGTCAGTGGAAATCCACCATTAGGGACAGAAAGTTAGAATCAACGTTAATAAAACTTTATAAAACGACATTCGAACGTTACTACAAGTCAGTGTCAAGGTTAAATTTTATATGATGATTTAAATTCCTGTTAGGCTAAAACTTGCAGATTAGACCGCCTTTTTATAACAACCGAATTAGCCAAGAATTTGAAAACAGGCTCTTTCTTTTTGAAATTGGTTAAAAATGATCACATTAGGTTTGGAAAAACAACTTTGAACGAGTCATTTCTGATCACATTTATGTTATGTTCTAAATGATTAGCGCTTCATTTTAACATTAACACTTTTACGGTATGCAAACCTTAACTAAACGAAAAGGTCGAAGACCACATAAACTTCTGTTCAATTGAGACAATGTAAATGTTTCTTCCGAAAATAAAAACCTATTAATAACAAAAAAAAAGGTTTTGATTGTATTAACTGCTTTTCACGTAAGAACCTGTTAAGGCTTCCATGAAAAAAGGTTCTTACTTTCGGGTTTTTACTGATCCGGTTTTAATCAGTAACACGAATCTATTCACCACAATAGCAGTACGCTAGCAGTCTATCTAAGTATCAAAACATTCAACGGAAAACTTAACAAGTATGATTTTCTCGATGGAAAAAGAAAAAAATCCTTTCTGTGTTGCACCGTAGATCTGATACATAGCCACAACTCGATACATCAATCTCATCTCTCCTGTGTATTGTACCTCTTCAGGCGATCTCGATATATCAATCTCATCTCTCCCGTGTATACATCACACAATCTCGATACATCAGTCTCATCTCTTCCGTGTGTTGTACCTCTTCGGACAATTTCGATACATGAATCTCATATCTTCTTAGTACTGAAATGAGACTGATGTATTTAAAGACAAATCTCGATACAACAATCGCATCTCTCCCTTGTATTGTGCCTCTTCAGACAATCGCGATAAATCAGTCTCATCTCTCCCTTGTAACGTACGTCTTCGGTCTTCGGACAATCTCAATACATCGATCTAATATCTTCTTAGTACTGAAATGAGACTGATGTATTTAAAGACAATCTCGATACATCAGTCTCATATCTCCCGTGTATTGTACCTCTTCAGACAATCTCGATACATCAGTTTAAACTCTCCCTTGTATTGTGCCTCGTCAGACAATTTCGAAACATCAATCTCATATCTTCTTAGTACTGAAATGAGACTGATGTATTTAAAGACAATCTTGATACATCAATCTCATCTCTCCCTTGTATTGTTCCTCTTCCAGGACCTCTTCAGACAATCTCGATACATCAATCACATCTCTCCCTTGCATTGTGCCTCTTCAGTCAAGCTCGATACATCAATCACATCTCTGCCTTGTATTGTGCCTCTTCAGTCAAGCTCGATACATCAATCACATCTCTGTCTTGTATTGTGCCTTGTATTGTGCCTCTTATGCAGGGCCCCACTGAAAACCACCTTTTTGTGACGTGGGCTCCCTGCTAAAATATCTTTATTATTAGACAATCTTGATACATCAATCTCATCTCTCCCTTGTATTTTGCCTTTTCTGACAATCTCGATACATCAATCACATCTCTGCCTTGTATTGTGCCTCTTCAGACAATCTCGATACATCAATCGCATCTCTCCCTTGTATTGTGCCTCTTCAGACAATTTCGACACATCAATCGCATCTCTCCCTTGCATTGTGCCTCTTCTGACAATCTCGATACATCAATCACATCTCTCCCTTGCATCGTGCCTCTTCAGACAATCTCGATGCATCAATCACATCTCTCCCTTGCATCGTGCCTGTTCAGACAATCTCGATACATCAATCACATCTCTCTTGTATTGTGCCTCTTCAGACAAGCTCGATACATCAATCACATCTCTCCCTTGCATCGTGCCTCTTCAGACAATCGCGATACATCAATTACATCTCTTCCTTGTATTGTGCCTCTTCTGACAACCTTGATACATTAATCGCATCTCTTCCTTGTATTGTGCCTCTTCAGACAATCTCGATACATCAATCACATCTCTTCCTTGTATTGTGCCTCTTCAGACAATCTCGATACATCAATCACATCTCTCCCTTGTATTGTGCCTCTTCAGACAAGCTCGATACATCAATCACTCTCTCCCTTACATCGTGCCTCTTCAGACAATCTCGATACATCAATCACATCTCTGCCTTGTATTGTGCCTCTTCGGAAAATTTCGATACATGAATCTCATATCTTCTTAGTACTGAAATGAGACTGATGTATTTAAAGACAAATCTCGATACATCAATCGCATCTCTCCCTTGTATTGTGCCTCTTCAGACAATCGCGATAAATCAATCACATCTCTCCCTTGTATTGTGCCTCTTCAGACAAGCTCGATACATCAATCGCATCTCTCCCGTATATAAGACCTCTTCGGACAATCTCGACACACCAGTTTCATCTACCCCAGGGTGTAATGTGCCTGCCCTCTTCGGACAATGTCGATACATCATTCACATATCTTCTTAGTATTTTAATGAGACTGATGTATTGAAAGACAATCACGATACAACAGTCTCGTCTCTGTGTTGTATATTGTGCCTTTTTGGGCAATCTCGATACATCAGTGTCATCTCTCCCTTGTATTGTTTACATCAATATCATCATTCCTGTATATTGTGTCCTCTTCGGACAATCTTGATCCATCATTGTCATCTCTCCAGTGTATTTTGCTAAATTTTAATAACTCAAACTTCGTAACTTAGAACGAACAAACTATAATTTTAAACTCACGGTTTTTGTTGTATCTTTTTGGACTTCAGTAAATAGAGTGCTTTTTAGCTAATTATTTGTTGTTGGCTTTTTAAAAGCATTTTGAAATGCTGATTAGTGATGAACACAAATTTTACTGAAATACGCAAATTCTCTCGTAACAACTTCTTCAGACAATATTGATAGATCAGTCTCGTCTTATTTATGTAATTCTTCTTTAACTATAATTACTTCAGTCTCGCCTTTTTCGTTTGTTGTCCCTTTCCAGGCTATATTGTACTTTTTATAGATCTTTACGCAAGACTAAGACAGGAGCTGTGTTCATTTCAGGGTCATATAAAAAGCGAAACATGCTAGGAGTGCACAAGTTTCACCTTATCATGCTTTTTAGTTCATTGATAAGATCAGGTGTCTATTGCAAGCACGTTTAGTTTTTAGCCGTTTGGAGAATCAAGGTTTTCAGTGTGTATTGCGCTATCATCGGTACAAGAAAGATGTTTGTCAAATTTCGGTTTTAAAACTCGATAATGTGCGCTTACTACCGTCAACGTTAAGGTCAGCGGAGTGTTTTTTTCTTTATTTTTGATTTCTTGTTGGGCACTTGTCTTATTCGCACGTCCACTATTTCTAACGTGTATCATCTAATCAAGATTGAAACTACCTCTCAATCATGCTTAGAATAAACATACTTCTATGTTTCGCGTGATGCACCATCCTGATTTATAACACAAAGTTGGTGATCACACTAATCATGTTTCGGCTAGTGTGAACACAGCGTTCCATTTGAATTTTTTCATTATGTTTTTTTCTTTACGTAAGCAGTTACATAAATTGCAAGAACAGTTGGACGATTCTAATTTCGGACATTTAAAATTGTTGAAATTTTGAACCGTCTAAAATTATATGCGTCTAAAATTGTTGCAATACAGTGCTAACGTTTTTTTGGGTGACATGATCACGTGTATTCTTGGAATTCGTTTTTTTTTAACACTGGAAAGAAAATTCGTTGTTACTTATATTGAAAACGTGATACAAATAAATGCCGAGTCATTCCCATTGGCTTGTTGTGTTTTACGGCCACTTCCAAAATAAACATGATATGGTTTTGAGATTTCATGAATAGTGAAGGCTGTAACTAGGAATTTGAATTAGAAGATCCTGTTGAAGATCTTGGCGGACATAATTAGGCAACCTTATAAACCTTGTGCTCCAAAGCTTTACGTCGAGGGAACTCTCAAAGAGTTATGCAATAGTGCCGAGTTCGCGAAACCTTAAGGTGATTAAAAGAACAGTGGTAACCCGCACCGAAGGGCCATGCCGAAGTGGTAGTAGTAGTAGTAGTAGTAGAAGTCTTTATTAAGAAGCTAGTCACAACAAACGTGTGGCTTTACAATAAAAAAACAATCTAAAATAAGCTAAACTAGTAAAATGAACCTATTATATGTATCAGTTACAAGGATTTTAAGAAATAAATTTAAAAAGACATCTATTTACAAAAGTGCGTTTGAAACGTTCTGTTTTTACTTTAGGGAGTATAAAGTCATGGCCCCTTTCTCTAAGAGCTCTGTTCCGTTTGGGTGGGAGCAAGTCATATAATACATGGCCAGTGTCACTTGTGATTCTGTTGAAAAGATCACTGTCCCTATTCTTAATAACATCAGATATCAAAATGATCGAATAAGCGCACACCCAATGGGTAGGAGCTAGCCTATAAATAGGCCCCGTCTAGCTTTTTGCTTGCTTCCATTTAAAAGTCGTGTCCGGATTACGCTCATGAACAGAAGCGCTCTGCAAATTTGCCTCAAATTCAGATGCGAAGCATGTTTATTTATGTCGAATTAACAGCCTCAAATACACCATAAACTATTATTAATGCTTTCCATAAAAGGTTAAAAAAATTAAACAAAAACTCTTACATACATTCTGAAAATTCAAAATTCGTGTGCACCACACACAAACACTGTTACGAAATGAAAGCTCAAACAAATAATGCTGAACACATCAACCGTTCTAGTATTTTGTTTTTGTGGACCAAGAATGTAAACGAGACTACGAATCACATAATAACGACGTTTGAAAAGGAGTACGCTCTTCTCAAACGTAGCATGTTATTATATTATGGCCTGTTATCGTAAAACGGCAACAACCCGTAATTTCAACTTGAAGCGAAAACTTCAAAGGTCTTCAAAACTAAAAGTTGCGTTTGCTCCTTAAGTGTAAGTGTAAGTAGGTAATGCCATGTATTTTTATGGAAAATACCTCAATAAATGGTAGTCGTTGTTAACGTTGTTATATGTGGTATATGGTTAACTTATAACGTTTTCTACAGCAATACTGATGTGAGTGGCCGACTTAAGAAAATTAATTTATTATTATGATATTCCTTAGACTGGCTTAAAAAGCCCACAACATTTTATTATTTAATTTGTTTACTTGCAACGATTATTCGATTAAGCGCCCAACCTCGAATTTGCGCCAACCTCGAATAAGCGCACACCCAATGGGTAGGAATAGTTAATAAGCGCCCTCCTCCAAAAAGACTGGAGTGTACAAGAATAGTATGTATCGACCTTAGTGACAATTGGGTTGAATTTCAGTTTGTTAAACATGTTATTATTTAATATTATGTTGCAAAATAATCACACTACTTGCTGAAATTATGGCGAAAAATTAATAAGCGCCAACTCTCAAGGTCCAAAAATGTAATAACACGGTATCCAATACTCCGGTTACCGGCGATAAATTCGGGCACTAGATTTGCCACAAGTCGACTCTTTTAGCGACGAAGTCGCGAGAAGCGAACGATACAAGTCGTGTGTCGACAAGCTGCTTCAAGAGACATATTGTAGGCGAGAAAGTGATGGGTGTGAAGTAAATCTGAAAGCTGGCCCGCTAATCACTCGCTCAAATAAACATTTCTGAATTGAGATGACCCCAGCCAACTGTTTGCCGGGTCAGTCCATCCCCAAAATCGATAATTGCATCTTGTGCGTAGAAGGTGTTTCGAACTCGAGTTATCACCTAAACCTTTAAACGGGTCACACAAAGTCGCCAGATTGCGACTTTCTTTGGTGCGAAGCTAGACAAAGAAAGCTATACGACTAAATAATCTGTAAAACTGTGTTCGACGAATCTTTCAAATTTCCTTGCAACCAAACTTCGTTAAACTGGCTTTTATAGCCTCTCTCACGTTCATTTCCTTCGCACGTCTTCTCTTTCTCTCACGTCGAGAGCATTTACATTTACATTCCGCCAGATGACCTAACAACCGGAAACGAGCTTTGAGAAAGTCTACTCGACACTAGCGAGTAGGAAATTCATTGTTTTCGCGTATCTCTTACTATTTCTTAGCTTGATTTCGTTGGTTTGAACGCTCACAACAAAACCGGGAATTTTAACAAGAGAATCTAGTACCCAAAGCGGCAAAATCAATTAATAAATGGTCTCTTCGTCTCGGGGGTTTATTCACTCACTTCACTGGGCTGGCCGAAAGTAATTGTTTCATTGTTTCGGCTCGCGTTTGAAATCCTCTGCATTCCCAAGTACGGGAAAATTCACTCGAGAAATATCGAGCTGCAAAAAATCAAACATTCGGCCAAACTTGTTTTTCTACTGGATTTTTTTTATTGTTAAATCGGGTCTAATAATAAGCTGGGTTATTAATGCGTTAAACATGTTGATTCTTGTGTCAAAATATTTAATTATCTAGATTTGGTAAGTCAACTATTTCGGCGGAGCAACAGCCGTAGATACGTCTGTGTTCAAAGGCTAGTCCACTTTTGAAAAATTAAGATTTTCCCTGCTAAAACTTGAGTTGTCAAGATTTGTCACGCCAAATAAACCATTTTTTCCGTCACTCCGTAAATGTTACACGTGACGCTTCCGGTTGTCGAAACGCCCAGCTTACCATTGTCCTGGTAATACGACGTGCCTGGCATTTATCTTCTGCATCTCGGTCATCTCGCAGTAAACAGAGCCTGTTTCACAATCTCTTCGCGTGAAAAAATCTGGGAAAATGGAAGAAGCTACGAAAGCCGCTTGGTTTTTGAAGGAAAATGAGGACGGGGTGTTTGTTAAGGTGAATGACGAAAGAGTGAAGAGTAAAAAAGGCCACTTGATGGAGCAAGTTCTAGATGTAAAGGATTGCCCAACCAAAGGGCGGGAAAATTACGTTGTTGTAAGTTTCTTTATGTTGAACATATCAGTAATCTGCCATGTACTTGCCCTTTTATAAAGTAAATAAGTACTGTGTCTAGCTAGTGGAGTCTGGAACTGTTCAGTCTGTGGAAATGAACATTTATTGTGCGTTGCATAATCTGCAACTGTGTTCTTTACACAAGAAGCTTTGAATGGTTATTCTTCATTAACCGATTAATAAACTCAACAGATCACCTTCAAGGACTTGCTGGCAACGAGTGGTACGTACGAAATTAAGTTCGCTCTAGCGGACTTCCAAGGCGAAAAAAACGACTTAACACGAAAATTTCAAGGACACGAGGCCGGCGGCAAAGAATTCGCCAAGAGATTCAAAGAAATTCAACGTTCATCAGACACAACGCCATCCACGAGTGGTGTTTCGCTTGTCACCGTCGGCGAACCTGGGGAAGGCTCCATGGCAAGCGATAGTTCAACGCCGCCGATACGGCACAAAACGCCCGAGAAAAGAAAGAGAAAAGAAAGAAAGGGGAAAGCAACGTCACAAACAGTCGAAGGCGCAGAGCTTCCCTCGCCCGCCAAGATGAGCAAGCCGAATTTACTGGACGAAGATATCGAGGCGCAATATTTGGGTAAGTTTTGCTTTAGTTTGATTGCCATATAAAAATAGAATGTTCGGCCACTTTGTCCTCAATACGACCACGATGATTTTGTTTTCCTGGCACGTTACCAGAGGTGTGCTACTTTTATGTTCATTCAAATTCGACCTAGAAACATCTTCGCCCTTTCCGGTTTAGTAAGTTGAATTATGACTGGCTTTAAGTCAAGGCTCGTTTTAAAGCTGTGTGTCAGCATTGGTCCACAATCTCACTTATGTTCTTTTGTGAACTTTCATTTACCATTTTTGAACGTTATTTCTACTGCGTGAAGATCAAAGTTTGCAAATCACTTAATTACTGGATATCCGATTGATACTGAAACCATAGAATAAGGAAAATGGTATAAATGAGAAAGAATTTAATGTTATTAGGCCCAAAATATTTCCAATATATTTGCGTCGACCAATTTCCCGGCCTAACTGTCTTGTGCTTGGTTTGTGCCCTATTGACTGCGAGATCGCGTAGATCACATGCTAATTTCTGCCACTACACCACCAGAGTTTCAGATGACCGGACGAAAATTAAAATTAGACAACGACATGTCCGACCTCGATTTTAAGGTTACACGCTACCTGTAGAGGCTATGCGTTTTGTTAACAATTAATGTAACATTTCACCAAAAATGAAAGAAAAATAAAAAACGCACGCAAATTATAAAGGGTTTTTAAAATAGAAGTTCAAACCACAGTTAGGTGTCATAATCTTCCCAATAATAGCCACATAATGAAGCTCTTTATATTGCAAAGACCGTATTAGCATCTTTTTGTTTACATGAGATTTCTTTCTCTCCCATTGTCGATATCGCTCTTCGGTTCATCGTTCTTTGTTTCTCGTTTTCTGGGCGTTATTGACATCATTATTAAAAAGGTCTTGAAACAAGCGGCAAGTTGGACGATGTGTAGGCATACGCGAGGTTTTTCCATTTGTCGCGCACGCTGAAATCCAACATGGAAAGCGAACGTGACTGTCAGATCGTTTCGCTCGCTGCGAACGGTAGGGGGGTCGTCATTTCACTGGCGGGCGGAATTTCCTGTTGCATGTTTACAAATCTTCAGAGGGTTAAAACTCGCAATCGTTTCTCGCGTGGACAACCATGAATGAATTTATAGGGAATGTGGATTTTAAAAATTTCAACTTCATTCTGTCACAACATTCGTAAAAGCAAAGAAAATTAAAAGTTGGTCAGGCGTCACCTCTATTTTGTGATGGCTGCCATCGCGCGAACGCAACATCAATAATTTGCAAATTATTTAATATTTTTAAAAGATTACCACTAAAACCTGGTTTTCACTAGCGACGTAAGCACAAACACAAGCGCGAGCGTAAGCAGTTTGTTCCAAGGGAAAACGAACGTCTCCTCTAGTCTTGTAACGAAGAAAGCAAAAGCGACTACAAAATAGAAGGAAAACAAAACATTTGGGGCTATACATTTCTTAAGAAAGTATCCATCTCCATTTCTTTCGCTACTCGAGTCCACGCTTGTGCCTTTTTGTTTTGTTTTTTTCGCTCCGCTCCCCCGATTAATCTCGAAAACGTTTATCAACATCAACGCCTCACGGTCGATGTTCAAAGCTAAAACAAGTGCTTAAATTGGCTAGACACGGCCAGACGTAAACAATTTTCTTGTCACTGTCTTGTGCTTAAGCGATGTATGTTTTACAGAAACGCAAGTACCTGAATGGAAAAAGTTCGATCATTGTGCATGTGCTTATGCGTGCGTCGTAGCCGTTTCCACTTTGAAATAAGAGCTGTTATGCTTGAGCTTGCGTTGCTAGTGAAAACCAGGCTTAGCAATTGATAAAAGAGCCTGACACATTTTGAGAGAGTGATGCTTGCTAACAAAATTGTAAAGTACTTTTGCAATAGCGGTTTTGTTTGATAACCGACAATTCGGCAGAATGACATTTTTAGTCGTTTTCTCTTTTCTGCATACTTTCCAGAATGTCTTTGCAAAACGTTGGATAATTTTTAGTTCTAAAATTCTAAGTTCTTAACTCTTTTTTGATATATAGGTAGTGGTAAATAACGCGCTGTACGCATTGTCTTCGAAAGACACACGCGAAGGTATTTTCCTGAAATATAGACCAAATTCGAGAAAGTTTGTCGGAAACTGAAAAGCACAATCAGATAACTTTATTTCCGGTCCCGCCAGGGCCCATATTTTCCAAGTTTCGGACCGAGTTTTGTCCCGGATGATCCCGCGCTAATTCCCGCGCGATAAAAAATTCCCGCGCGATTTAAACCAAAAGATTTGTGTAAGAAATAATTATACCGGTAACTCCTTTAGCACGCGTAAAAGTTTTGCCGCATATTGTTTTCCACGACATCTACCGGGTAGCAATTCTCACTACACAAAGTCTCCAGTCTTGTAATACATCTCTTATTAACCAAGCTTGCTAGGGACCGTACTGGGCGAATATTGGCCCTCGGTCTTTTTTGTGCTGCGCTCGATCCGTACTATCACGACCTCGGGCCAATATTCGCCCAGTATTGCCCTCGCGCATGATTAATAAGATATATATACCTGATGACAACATGGCTTATAACATTCAACTGAAAATGAACTATCAATACCTTGTTGTTACTTATTTTCGCGGGAACTTAATTTCGCAAAAATTGAACGGGTATATTTTGCGGGACTTAACTTTCGCGATTTGGCCAAAAATAAGTAATTAACATAAAAAATACAATAGAAAACGTTTAAAATAAATTAAATCGCGAAAATTAAGTCCCGCGAAATTAAGTAACAATAAGGTAATTTCCGGGTAAAAAAAAATTGGCATATTCAAAGATGCGAGAAAATTATTTTTGATCCTTATTCAACCAACTCTTTAAGCTTTGAATCTAAGATAAGAAACTGTTCGACCCTGAATGATACGCCTGTTGTGCTTTCCATATCATTTTCGGTATCATTTCAATTTCTGGCACACGTTTAAACTGTTTAAACAGCAGATCTTTCCTTTGATCACAGTGCGCCAGCTGTTTTAATCCTTTGCGGCACTGACTTCCGTTGAGCGTTCCGGCAATCCTTTGCGAGCATTTGGGCAATCCTTCGCGAGCCGTTTTGACAAAAATCGAGATTTTTTCCGGTACCATTCACTGAATGCACAGATTTAACCTTTCTACGCGGGTACATTTAAGGTAAAATGAAGTATTATTTTTTAAGGTTTCTCTTCAGCTATCCTCCGCGCAGTATCTAGCCTCCTGTGCGCATGAGGCTACACAGTATCCTATCAGGCTCAATACCATGCCAAATGTAGCCCCCGTACAAAAAAAGGAAATTTGTAGGTAATGGAATAATTCTCTGTTTTTTGCATCACTCCATAGGTAATTTTTTTCTTAAACTGGGCACTTTACGGGAATGCCCTGCCAAGTGGCTGGACAGGAAACTAGAAGAAAAAAGGGTGGAGGAGATTGCACGCGTAATCGAGGAAGACCATGGCGTGGTCCATAATGGACAGCCATGGTTGGCAATAGCGGACCTCACCAAACGCGATTTGGCGGCTGACAAAAACCTAATAAAAGGTGCTAACTTGGAATTAGTCGGGGGACTACATCGCCATGCCGCGATGAAGAAGGTAAACGACATATTATTTACCATTCTTTGGTTTACGTGAGTTTGGGAGTTGCTTGCAAAGTTAAATAAGAGAATCGTCATTTTGTGTTGTAACTTAAAAATAGAAAATAAAATATAAATTAAGAGAGAATTACCAGTAGAACGACAGTTTCTTATTCTGTTGTGTTTGCACAATTAACAGGTGGTAGCGCAAAACGAACAGGCCAGAAAAGCACTGGAGAAAGTATGGGTAAATGTTTACTCCTCAAGCCTTTCAGATGAGCAAGTTCGTCGCCTCGCGGCAAAGCACAACACAGAAAACAAAGGGAGCAGGCAAACCAAGTGGTTTGAACGTGTTACTGCATGTCGGCAGTGGCTTTACCACATGCACGGTAAAAACGAGCAGGAAGAAACTCCTTCCAGCTCCAAGGAATGGAAAAAAGCCTGCCAGGCTATGTACATGGCAAACGACAAGGTAAACTCGATTTTCCTCGTATTAATTATTTTATGTTTCGGGCTGGGAGTTCGCAGATTTTTGGTCTAAACTGTTGTTAAACTAGTGGTAGGAAGATATAATCTAATTGTCAAGTTGCAATCCATTTCCAACCGAGCCGTCAGCATCCAAAGATGCTTGTTACCGGTTTCAGTCCTCGAATATAACAATTCTTAATAAAATGAAGTATTATTCTTAAGGTTTCCTTCGATACAAATATTGGATGGTAAAATCCGTGACATAGCAGTTCCTTAAAATCAATTTCATTGGTCCGTCGCCAGGTGGAATGTTTAAGATTGTCAGAAAAAAATGAAGAAAGATTCTTGTAGAGGAAGGTAACGCTGTCTTACGACTAAATTTTAGTTGTATATGTCATACAATGGAAACAATCTTAGAATGTCGCATTTGTTTGACCTTAGGACGTCAACGCCCTAGAGCCAACCTTACAGGCAGCGTTGCTGCCGAAGTCAACGTGGGACCTCCTTGTCGAAGTGTCAAAAATGTTTGATGCGGGTACTTTGAAAGGAGAAAAGAAGGAAAAGCCTTCAAGGCGGAAAACCGACCGTCAGCTTACGCAAAACCAGGTGAGTGTCTTCTCAGATTTTAATTCATGTTAATGCGAGATTTCACGGAATATCGCGCGATATTTAGCCGACGAGGTAAGATTCAGCGGGATAATTGTTTCATTATTCAATAATTAGTTAACAAAACACATTTTGTAGCTCGCAAAACTTTCTCACGTAGCGTTCCAAAGTTTTCTACAAATTGTGACAACCTACATCTATCAGTATATTTACGGATTTCAGAAAACAATAACATCTTGGCCATAGACAGTAGTGCTAACTGATATCGAGTCAAGAATTAAGATACAGAAGAATTTTTCAATATCATAGTTGTCTTAAGTTTTACTTGTTTTTCCGTTCATTGTTTTCGAGGCTGTTGAATTTGCTTTTTCGACTATTTTTACACCAAAGGTCGGAATGCCACTGCAAGGACTAGAAAAAGAAACCAAAGAGGACCTACTGAGAAAGGTGGTGCGGCGGGAGCTTTCGCTGAAAGAGATGCGGCAAGCGGCGGAGAGCGTAAAACAAAAGAAAAATGTGGTGTCTGCCTTTTTAAAGTACGCCGGAGAGGGAAGCTGGGAATCCTTACAGAGGAGATTCCCTCTCCACACCACGGAGGAGAAACTGGCACAATTTAAAAATGTGCCTATAAAGCGTAACAAGGCATCGCCCGTAAGTACAAGCATCCTGTGTAATGGACTACATGTATTTTTTTTAAACAAATGACATACGGATGACAACTTTTAGGCTTTGATATGAATAGAGTTAAAAACTCAAAATCAACGAAATCATGAAATCAACGCTCACAAAAATAAGGCGACTTACGCGCGCCTGAGAATTTACGACTGTGTCATGAAGCGTTTTTTTAATCGTTTTTTACTCACATTTACTCCTATGGCTTTTCGAGTACTGTTCAAACTTCCAAAGTGCACTATAACTGAAGCACAGCTCCACGCAATTACCAATTGGTTTTAACATTGCCGATTGAAACTTTCATAGAAACGGGCTCCTAAACGCGCGTGACAAGCGGCCATCCGTTGGTTTACTAAAACAAAATATTAGTTTTGCATATTTCAAAACATATAGTTGGAACTGTTCTTTGTCATTTGATTTTACATACAGGTCTTGGAAGCGTTCTTTAAGCGTGCGTTGGCCTGGGAAAAAGAAGAAGAAGATGGCCACGACGGGGGAGCAATTTTGCTTTCCCAGGAAAAAGACGGCATCTATTTGTATGAAAACGGTCCAGAAAGGGGGGTGATGCTTGAGGGGAATGCCTCGAAACTGCCCATGCAGCAGATTCGGACCATTGCACCGAGCTTTAAGGGGTTCAACCTCGTACTGCTTAATTTGAACAAGGTAAGTAAGCAACAAAAATATATTTGTTAGCTTAACCTTTGTCTACGAAATTGGCCTTATGGTTAAAGTGCAGCGATGTTAAAAAAGGAGGCGAAATTCTTTGTTTTGGGCGGCACTTTTTGCGTGTTGCGCCTTTATTAAAAAGTGCACCATCAAAATTTAAACACGATAGTAATGCATTGAAGAGAAAACTTACAACAACAAAGCTAACCATCGATACAGAATAGTGATTTTCCTATTAAGTAATATCAGTGATCTTATCACGAGTCCCAGTATGCAGGGAACTTTGGCGAGTTTCATATTTTTGACACCACAACATGAGAACATCATGTTTTTAAGAATTTATATGGCTTTGGTTGTATGGATTTCGAACCATATCTAAAGGTCACTGATCATCCTAGAAACATCAAACTTGTGTGAAATGACCAACATCGCCGCGATCTTTCATGCTGTGGTATCAGTAATATGAAACTCGCCCCAGAAATACCAACGAATCGTTTGCTTTGTAACAGAGAGGCTCAGTTGTGTAGACGGAAAAATGCCATTTTGTGACTGGAAAAAGATACGATCCCTTCTACAATACGTGTAGTTGCAGTTTAACAATTAATTGAAGCAACACATCCAACTTTTCCACTAACGCGACACTAGGTCACGCGAACTGCTTCTATTTGAGAAAAACATCTACATTTAGTAGAAAAATCTTTGCAACTATAAACAGCTATAAGCAGAAAAAAGACAGAAAACCATACAATTTTTTTTTAAAAAAAGGGAAAATAAAAAATAGATTATGCCAAAAAAGATTATACAAACATAAATACGTAGACCTAATACATGTATTTATGTGCTTTCCACAGGATACCCAGGAGAGTGAGTTCAAAAAATTCTTAATGTGCATCCATGCCTGCAACGTTGAAGAAATGCAGTTCTACAACGTTGCAGTCATTTATGACGAACAGACTGAAGTAAACGTGTTGGCAGTTATGGAGGAGAAAATGCACTGTGTGCAAAAGGTATACTTTTACGACACGCGAGAGCAGAAGCCGCAAGGTATATTGTGTGGTTAAACAAATGGGAATGACGTTCATATTCTTTGAACATTTGCATTTACATTACTACCAAAATGAGTAGTCATTCCATGGTTAACAGAATAAAGAATTTTGCTGGAACAAAATTTCGTCTCGGTATAATGTAAAGACCTTAAAACAGATTCAGATAAATATAACGTGGATGGGATGGACTCGTTACGTATCGAAACTGATTTTGTAATCATGTAAACAGGCTCTAACTTGCATAAGGATATTTACTAAAAACCCTTGCAAAAAAGGAATACAGCTATTTCCATTAACGTTGTCCCCACCAAAGCTTAAAGACGGAAGCAATAGGTGGTATGGGTCGAAGAAGAGAGCCACGGCACGTGTTGAATACTAATAGATAATAATAACATGACAATCGCGAATTTGCACGTTTTCTTTCCCTGCAGACATGTGGAAACGAGGTAATTTTGACCACACAAATTCCTCAACTCTTCTACTGCAAAAACACAAACTTGTACATTTCCTATCGGCAAATACGCAAATTTCAGTGAATACATTTGGTCTTGTCCTTTAGAACTGACAACGTTAACTGAAATAGTAGTATATGAACACGAAGGAGAAGGAGAAATTTTCAACGTTGTTTATTTCGTGATCACGTGTAAGAACTGTCCCTTGTTTGCTGCGCCTAGTAAGAGTGGGAGTTTTCTGTCAATCCTTTTCCCTCGGTAGTAAAAGCCATCTGTTATAATGAGTGCTCTCTTTCTGACTTCATCGAATAGAGAAACTGCCAGGGTAAAGTAATATTATTGTTAGTCGGTGGTTTGGAACACAGATTTTGATAACAAACAATACTGAAATGACTAAAGATATACGTCTTACGTTTATTTATAGGGCATCTACTAAAGAACAGCATTACTCCACTTGTAATCGGTCACTGGGTGACGGGAGGAGTCGTCGACGGCAATATTTGCAACTTGCAGGGGACAAACGCCTCAAACGTATTCCCATGCAAAGGCGTTGATGCCAGCATTCCTGTGGACCTAGCCAGCTTAATCATTAACAAATTCAGCTTTGAAGGCCAGTGGGTGTTGGACTTAACGAGCTCTAACGGTGAGTTAACCAAATGTCTATACCTTTCTACATAATGAACACTCACTTTTTTAACGATCAGTCAAACTAAGGCCCCGTCCACATAAGTCAAATTAAGGCCCTGTCCACACTAACCCTGGTAAATTTGAAAACGAATCTTTTTTCACCCGAAAGGCCAACCGTCCACACAGAATCGGAGTTTTTGGTTACGAAAACGGAGCGTTTTCAGATTTCTCCGTTTCAAATTTACCCGGGTCAGTTTGAAAGGGGCCTTAGTGTTTATCGAACGTAATTAAACTATAAACAGGATGAAATCTGTTTCTTAAAAGGCCAATATAACCATTACCTTATGCCGCATCAAATGAAAACTTCATAGCCACATCCCTGGATTTAATACGATCAGTGACATTATCATACTATCACTTCTAGGTGCTGGAATTCAAGCAGGCTTGGCAGCCAAGCGAAACGTTGTTTGCTTAGAAAAAGATGCAGATTCCTTGAGACAAAGTGCCACTGAAATTAATATGGCCAGAGCAGCTGCAGAAGCAAGCAAGGAAAAGGAAGGAAGCGAAGAGGATAAGGACGAATAAGTGGGCCTATAAAGCGGGTGTTTTTCAGGCCCCACACTGATCTGGATAAATTTGAAAACGTTATTTTCGCGAGGAAGACAGATGCTTCCCGTACATAGTCTATTATACTAGGCAGTTTAAGATACGCTACGGCGAGGTGCTGCTACGGCTACCGTAACCGAAAAGGTCTGGGGAGAGTACGTCTCGGCACTCCGCCAAATTTAGTGTAAAAGCAAGGCAAAGTACAAAGAAACATAGGCTAAGGAGTAGAAAATCTCTTTCATTTAGTTTTCCACAGCCGAATGGCTTCGCTCAAAAAATATATAGTTGTTGTTTGCTTTGCTAGGACTAACAGAATAGTTCTGAGCGAGAGATTCTTTCTACAGCAGCAATACACAACAACACAACAACAATTAAAATCGATGAAATGTTTAATTTTAAAAATACGAATATCGCAAAGAATACCGAGTTATGAACTGAAATATACCAGTACTCACCGAAGCAAAATGGTAGCGGATACTTATACAGCTATAGTACATCTCCACTTAACTGTGAAGGCAAAAAAAAATCGCACGCTCAACACGAGTACTTTTCTTGTCCATACCGACACTTGCACCGAACGAATTCGTCAAATTCAGGATAAGACTTTTTAAGGTTATGAGCGACAAACGCGACAATTGTTCGACTACAATTAAATTCAAATGATACAGTATTCGTTGGAACTCTTAAAATGCTGAGAAACTCGTCGAAAAAGGACAGAGAAGCGAATAAAATCCGACGTACTACCACTACGGCAAAACCTCCCGACTCGCGTAGTCAGATTTCACTCTACGGGTGGACGTGACTGTCTGACATGCGCAGTATCTTATAATTGGAGAAAATTACTTCCGGCAGCCGTAGTAGCGCCTCGCCGTAGCGTATCTTAAACTGCCTAGTTATCCGGAAAAACAAACGAAACGCTACATCGCACGCAACGTTGCAAACCTTTTGTGGCGGTACAAACTGGAGTAAAAAAGATTCGTTTTCAAATGTATACGGATTAGTGTGGACGAGGTATTAGATTAGTTTACCATTTGACTATTGCAGGCCATACAAGCAGACCAACCTAAGTGGTATCATTTCCGATTTCCAGTTGGAATTGTCGAACGTTTAGGCTTTTGACAACCTCCTTTTGATGTTTTACGGGGGGTGTTAACCTAATTATGTTTCGTTTTTGTGTAGTATTTAAAAAAAACCGTGACTAACTTCATCCCGTTTGCTAGTGCTTAACACCCTCATTCCGCTGCATTGTTAATAAAGGAATTAGGTTGCAAATACTGAGCACCCGGCGAGTTGTGGCCCACATTCTGCACAATATTAGTTACTTGAGCTATATGGTAATAAGATTATTCACATTGAGCAGACGGCAATTTTGTAGGGACCAATAAATGTAATTTTTTAACTTCCGTGTAGGATAATGGGTTTGTTTTTTATGTTCCGAGTAACTTTTGCAGATAAATAATTGCAATAATATCGGATTGATTACAAGAACAAGCCGCTTTTTTTACCATCAACAGAAGTCTTAATGTGTCAGTTTGTGAAATAAGGCGGAACAGTAATGTTTTGGTAATTGAATACGCTCAATTGACACTTAGCGGCTTTGAGTTAGTTGTTGAAAATTTTGAAAGGTTGTAGACACGTTCGTGAATTCGATTTTGAAAACGTTTACTTGAAGAAAACTGATTTGCACAATTGTTAAATGCATTGTAAGTTTCGTGTGTCTCATGTCTCGTGATTACCCAAGTGTATATACAGTTTTAAGCCTTTTTTCTAATAGGTGCATGAATTATATAAATTATGTATTGTTTGAAGTGGTAGATGAATTTATCTTATATAAACGTTTGTATGTTAGTAGAATATTATACCTCAACAAGTTCTATTCAGCAGGACCTTATGACTTGTTTGTATAGCTGGAAGATTTCGTAAATTTATAACTTGAATGTTTGTATAGAGCCAAAAGATTTCATAAATTTATGACTTTTTTGTGGAACCAATAGATTTCATAAATTTATGACTTGCTTGTATAGAGCTGACAGATTTCATAAATTTATTACTTGTTTGTAGAGCCAATAGATTTCATAAATTTATGACTTGTGTGTAGAGCCAATAGATTTCATAAATTTATGACTTGCTTGTATAGAGCTGAGAGATTTCATAAATTTATGACTTGTGTGTAGAGCCAATAGATTTCATAAATTTATGACTTGTGTGTAGAGCCAATAGATTTCATAAATTTATGACTTATTTGTAGAGCCAAAAGATTTCATAAATTTATGACTTGTTTGTAGAGCCAATAGATTTCATAAATTTATGACTTATTTGTAGAGCCAAAAGATTTCATAAATTTATGACTTATTTGTAGAGCCAAAAGATTTCATAAATTTATGACTTGTTTGTATAGCCAAAAGATTTCATAAATTTATGACTTATTTGTAGTGCCAAAAGATTTCATAAATTTATGACTTGTTTGTAGAGCAAAATTTGACTATTTGTTTGAAATGCGGGATATGCAGTTTGACAAAACACCATTTTGAGCATGTATTGCTATTCTTCATTGCCTGCAATTATTACTTAGTTTATAATATCTAGTAAAGGTAGTTTTAGTAGAAAATTTTTCTCATTAAAATTTAATTCCATTCAGGTTCATTGTTAATGGACATTTTTTAATTGTATTAGAGCTGGGTCACATCTATTTACAATAAAAGAACATTTTATGAGACTGGCTGATGCTTATCTGTTTTTAAATGTTATTTAACAGGAAATCTGTACACTTGGAAACTTTGTAAAAAAGTCTGAAATGCTTCATAAAAAAGATTTTACTAAACTGGGACATTTTTGTGCATAGGAACTGAAAAAATGGACAAATCTGAACAAAACGAGAAAAGTGCAAAAATGCATTTTAAAAGTTATACTTGTTATGCACTCCTTCCTTTTTTTCCTACTTAACTTTCAACATATAGAGAAAGTAGAAAATATGCAATCACAATTTGACTAGCCTAGATTTTCTGTCGATGTTCAATTGCATCTCTTGCCCTGTTGCCTACAGACCCACACCACCAACATCCTGTTTCTATGTTTACTTTTTGTCGGTATATTCTAAGAAATTGTTAAAGAAAGAAGTTTTTCTTCTTTTATTCCTTTTAAAAAACTTTATCTTTCCTTTCTCCATTCTTCTTGCTTTTGGCTGTAACATTTTAAAAAGTCCAACATTTCAGTCACAGAAGAGTAACTCTTTTGCATCTTTTAACATCTTTTATCCGTACTCCCCTTTTCCCACGTTTCTCCTCCTGCATGTATGGACTCTGAGGATGATTTGTCATATGATAGCTTTCACCTTCCACAACATTTTATTTCTGAGGCTCATCCTTTCCAAATCGTTCCTTAGTCTGAGCTAACTGCTCCATGTCCCTCTCCTTCATCTCCTCTCCTTTTGCCTTATCTTGATCATCCTTTTTCTGATCCTCAACTGATTCTTTAGTGTGCGTAGCTTCTTCCTTGTCTCTTCTATCCCTCAAACTCTTTGGCAAAATGCAAAGTTTGGACTTATTAAGCTTAAAAAAAGCTAATATAGCTGCTGCATTTTTGTGGCTAATGAAACCAGTATATCGAAAAATATAGTAGTCTCCACTTCAAAACACTTTCCCCATTTTGTATTTATGTAGCACACTGATTAAATGCAGAGATCAATACTAAAAGCCTCAGTAACATGAAAACGAAGATGGACAACACCATTATATAAGTCATTGTTGAAAAATTTATTTCACTCGAACTGTCTCTGATTTATGACAGGCTTGGTCCCAGCGTAAGATGGTACAATAATGCCATGAGTCTTCGTGTCGCGAGTCTTTGGTATCTAAAAAAAAATGTTTAAATCTTCAGGTAAGGAAAGTTATTGCATAGTTGTTTTGTACCTGCATGATTTCATATCCTCTTTATATGATCTGAGTAGGAATTAACTGTCAGGAGAACAACATTTCTAACATAAAAACATAAGGCTCTTTAGTTGTAAAGAGTCATTCCTTAATGTGATTGCTCCTTCCTTGCCACATCTCCACACTTTTTGGTTGCATGTGTTGACAATGGTTTGTCTGTATTTTTCTTTTATTAGAGTAAATTTGCATTGCCAAAACTAGTTTTACAAGTATAATAAGGGAATTAAAATAATAGAAAATATGTACATATCTAAAATAGTTGTTGATGAACAACTCTGGTGGTGTTGAGTACAAATGGTGCTGTTTCGTGGGCGAAACGAAGTTGATACTAGTTATAAAGAATAAGTCTTTGTTCGATAGGTGGTACTTGTCATTGTGAAGATTGGGAACTAACGTTATTGAAAGTGCCAAAATAAGTTCATTGCAAACCAAATGTTTCGGGCTTAGCCCTTCACAAGTGGTAAGATGATCGTTAATAAAACGATCGTTAAAAATATTCGTAAAAAAAACAGCATGCGAAAATTGAAAGTTGTGTTAAGTTGGTCTCTAGCATGCGTGTGAGAACCAAAATGAAACCGGATATGAGTTTAGGCCGCACGGTTGGCAGGTTCCAAGTTGAAAAATTTAACGCATCTCCTGCCTCTTTCTTTGCTTGTTACCGCTGCAGAGCTTGATGCTGCGGACCTGTGCGTCGGCTGAGCTGTGTCCATTTAAGCTGAAATGCTCTGCGACTGGGAGGCCAAGCGCACTCTTGGTAAAGCTTTGTAGGTGTTTGCCAAAACGTTCCCTTAGAGTGCGCCCAATTTCGCCGATGTAAATGGCAGGCCAGCGATGGCAGGAGATGCAGTAAATAAGTCCCAAGGACAAACAAGTGAATGACTCCCAGATGTTAATAGAATGTTTTGAGCCCTAAATGTTGATGTTACTAGAGATGTGGTCACAAGTGCGACACCGGAAGTTTCCACAAGGGTAAGACCCTGTGTGTGTGGTAGCTTGCTTGGTGGCTGTGTGTACCAGCGTTGAACCCAAGTTTCTATCCTGACGAAACATGACCATAAGCGGCTGAGGGAAAATGTGCGTAGTCGCAGGGTTGTCTGTGACTACTTTGAAGTTGTCTAGCAGGATTCGCTTGATTCTGTTGTTCAGAGGGTGGTATGTGAGAACCAGGGGAATCTTGTTTACCTTTTCCTTCGATGAGATGACCCTTTGATCAGTTAATATCCATATACATTTTATTACACTGAATTTTTATCAACTTAACATCAATATGGTCAATATGCACTGTTACAATTTACCATTACAAAACGTGTAACAACCGACCATTGAAAATCTCATTAAACCATTTGAATTACCGGTAGTGTGTGCACACTAAACTAGCCTTTGTAATGTTAAAAAATAAAGAGTACACCGGGCAAGCACCCATAATCCTTTTGTGAGCTATTGTACATCTTTTTATAACAGCTTCGATGTAATATGGTACTCATCTAAAAGTATTAAATAGATAAACTGTGCTATGGCATTGTTGGGCATCAAGGATAATACAAGCACAAATAATAATACTTATGTTGTCGTAGCTGCAGCAGCTGGTCCATGTTACGCTTTATTTTTTAAAGATTTGTGTGCACATATTGGATAAAATATACGTTTTTTTGTATACAGCTCATACGTTTTCAGTTAAAATTGTATAATAAGAGCCCTGATTGTAATAACTTTCATGTAATACATGTAAATATTGTAAAAACGCAATACATTTCTCACCATTCTAAACTGAACAAGAATAAGTATGGCTAGCCCGCTATTGACACTTTGTACAGTTCCAAAGGGACCTGTAAGAGAGACTGCTCAAGTGAAGCAATTTTGTTAATTTTCGAGGTTATTTCAGCCTCTTTATGTTCAACAGGTGGTGTATTGCGCTTTCTTTGTTCACCAAAGTGGGTGACTTCGAGGTGGCTTTTGCCTTCAGAAGTAGCCTTTGAGCTAGTTTAAAGTTCTTTCATTTCTTTAGTAGTGCAGGGAAATACCAAACTCGACTTAAACATTTATGCGTTTCCAGTTCTCATCATGAAGATAATGAAGACAAACTTGATCGCAGCTTACCTTGATATATCATGAAATGTCTTTCACACTACGTATGAACCCGGAAAAATCAAAATCTTTAATTGCAGAGGTGAAAATGTTCCACACTTTGAAAAATAAGTGTCATAATACACTTCACTTGGTACACAGCCATGACAGGAGTAAAAGCGAAACCCAACCCGCGAAAAATGTCATGTGAGCAATTTGAGGGCTCAAAATGGTCACATGGGCAAGCCCAAAATTCAAACGCGATCAATTTTTTTCCAGTGATTTCAGAAGTAATGTTTATTCTTACTCTGCACAAGAATATATTTCCTGCTTGTCACCACAGCAATTTTCATAAAAACTGCTACATCGCCAGCATTTCGGTTTTCCATTTTCTCATTCCTCCTCTGAATCATTAAAGTGAACCAGTACTGGAGCCATCATAGGTTGACCTGTTTTATTGAAGGCTCTCAGGCTTCCTTTTTTTCAGGCAAGACTGAAGAAAAGTAAAAAGTTCTCTTGTTTGTGGTTGTTAAGACTTCCAACCTCTGAATCTTGGCCCCAGAAGTTCAAATTCATCTTGGACTTCTTTTTAGGCATTCACAACTAAATCGCTAAACATAAGGCAAATACCATCAATCATCAGTTGAACTTGATGATCTTTGTGCAGGCCTTTCATTGAGCCAAAAGAGTAAACCTCCATGTCTAATAGATTACTTGAAATCAATGGTATTCTCTTCTATTCTTTCTTTTCATCATGTGCATTTGCAACGTAAATGCACATGTTCCGTCCTCCCTAGAAACCAAACAATCAATCCACCCTTATTCCCAAACCGAGGCAGAGTGAAAGACCTTTTTGCTTATCAAAATTATTGCAGCCACTGTCATGCAACAGGTGACCACTCACCAGCTTTGCCAGAAGGAAGACAAAACGCCTGCAGGATTGTTGCACTTTTTAAGGCCGCTGTATGGCATCACAGGGTGGTATAGTACAGTTGTCTTTGTTATTACCAGGGAAATTTACTGCTGACCGTAAGAAATTTCACAAGTGAAAATGTTTAAGAGCGAGGACAAACTCCTTTTGGAGCCACCAAATCAATAAAAGCTATGACCAACTTTACTCTCGTTATAGTTAAGTAAAAACCCAAAATGCTGATAGCTTTTCTCTTTGAGCCAAAGACAAAGGAGACGCTTCATCATTTCCACAACAAACAAATTTTTTCAAACTTTCCACCCCCCTTATTCCCTTACATCAACATATATTAACAAAATAACAATCTGAATAATAAAGTCTAGTTCTTCGACCTCCTTCTCGCCGTCCGTGTACAGTCTTCTTCTAATTTTGTCCTATGGATGCAACAAATCGAAACACTTTAGAGTATTTTACCAACAAATTGTTATCAGTGACGACGCAGAGTGATTTTTTTTGTACGGCAAAGCCGTATGCTACTTGCACGCTCCCTCACAAAACCGCTTGATTGAAGATTGATAGGAGTTTTTGATATAAACTTACCGTCATTCTGCCCTCCCAGTAGCTCCACAAATGTTGGCTGCTCCCTTACGAATACAGCCGCCATGACCACCATAAAATCCCTATTAAAACGAAAACGGAATATTGGTTATGGAGTATTCATACAGTAGCCCGTTACACTACAGGCCAAGACCACAACTTGACTTTTAAAGTTTATTTTGACACTCACCATCGAGTTAAATAATGCGCATCTGGCCAAGCCTGAAAAAGCAACAACTATAATTTCAGTCCGGGTGCACTTATTTCACGTATGGAAATTCTGTGAGTTTTGTTTTCGTTGTGTGCTACGACTTGAAAAGCTAATAAGAAGTTAAACAATCTTGGTTTTAAATTGCCAGGTAACTTTTACCCCCTTATTCCCTTACATCAACATATATTTACAAAATAACAATCTGAATAATAAAGTCTAGTTCTTCGGCCTCCTTCTCGCCGTCCGTGTACAGTCTTCTTCTAATTTTTTCCTATGGATGCAACAAAACGAAACACTTTAGAGTATTTTACCAACAAATTGTTATCAGTGACGACGTAGAGTGATTTTTTTTGTACGGCAAAGCCGTATTCTACTTGCACACTCCCTCACAAAACCGCTTGATTGAAGATTGATAGGAGTTTTTGATATAAACTTACCGTTATTCTGCCCTCCCAGAAGCTCCACAAATGTCGGCTGCTCCCTTAAGAATACAGCCGCCATGACCACCATAAAATCCCTATTAAAACGAAAACGGAATATTGGTTATGGAGTATTCATACAGTAGCCCGTTACACTACAGGCCAAGACCACAACTTGACTTTTTAAGTTTATTTTGACACTCACCATCGAGTTAAATAATGCGCATCTGGCCAAGCCTGAAAAAGTAACAACAACAATTTTAGTCCGGGTGCACTTATTTCACGTGTGGAAATTCTGTGAGTTTTGTTTTTGTTGTGTGCTACGACATGAAAAGCTAATAAGAAGTTAAACAATCTCGATTTTAAATTGCCAGGTAACCTTTACCTACCGCATCAAAAAGGGCCAAATGGTCCTCCAAGTACGCCAAAAGTTCGGAAGAAGATAGTCTTGTTGCGCGTTGACTAGAACAAAATATAATCATTAACTATTTTTCTCTTTTCCCGCCTTATAAGCCTCCACTGGATAGGAATATAAATGTAGAGTGACTTGAACTAGTTTGTCTTACCGTTTGTGGCTGGTTGGCCATTATTCAATCTTTCATCAACTGCACAACTTGTCTAAACAGGTGAAACTTAAAAAGGCAGCGAGGAAGGATTTTGTCACGCCGTTTCACCAGAAGTATAATTTACCAATCCTAGCGTCAGGCAACAGGA
This sequence comes from Oculina patagonica, assembly GCF_052425735.1. Taxonomy (NCBI): domain Eukaryota; kingdom Metazoa; phylum Cnidaria; class Anthozoa; order Scleractinia; family Oculinidae; genus Oculina; species Oculina patagonica. The sequence continues at coordinate 32,076,450 of NC_135761.1, forward strand.
TATTCCAGTGCCATTGCGCCGCCGCTGCCATACAGCCGTAAAAAAAATTGATATCCATAACTTATCGTATCGTATTTACAGTACAATAAGGTATGCATTGTTATCCAATGCATTTGACCTCTGAGAATTTCTGCCTGTGTACAATGCTACACAAACTTCCTTTACTATTTAATTTCTGATGATTATTTAGATGAGTTAATAGCTTCTCTGTCTTTCCTTGTTTATAGTTCTTCGAGGCCTTTTTTAAACTATTGTTTAGGCCATCGAGGGGAAAAAAAATTCACACTTTAAGGGGTCTGGGTTCATTTAAGAAGCCAGGAGATGTAGAACTGAAAGATTTTGTTTCAGTCGATCTCGCTGAGAATGTTGGAACAATTGTTAGTGCTCTTGCCACGAAACAGCCAAGGACATCTTATCATACCATGCAATCAAGAATAGGGCTAATATCGAACATTTCGTCAAACCGCTTGATAGCCAGGCTAAGTGCTTGCACATGAAGACAAGCCGGATTTAACTGTATCCATTCTGAAGGTAAACAATCATAGGATATTCTCACGGAATTACATTTCTAAAAAATGGGTCGGTCAGGCGATGGGAAACGAAACATTTTAATGCACTTTCTGTAAAACGTATTTTTCAGTTCATAGTTCTATAATTTTCTTAATAATAATTGTACTGTCACATTATCATTCAGATCTTTCTGAGTATTGCAATAAAGCGGTAATAACGTCTTGCTTGCGGGTCCTTTTGTTGAGTGTCTTTCCAGTTTTAATTTGAAAAAGTGAAATCAGTTCAGAAACTTTCCTCTTTCTTAATGTGTCTTCATTTAGTATTTCATCGTCAGTTTTTGTGCAGGAGGTATTTGTGCAGGTGTGAAGAGTTGTGTTGATTCTGTTTCTGCATTTTGTGCAGGTGGCAGGTGTGGAGAGTTGTGTTGATTCTGTTTCTGCAGTTTGTGCAGGTGGCAGGTGTGGAGAGTCGGTCGATTCTGTTTCTGCAGTTTGTGCAGGTGGCAGGTGTGGAGAGTTGTGTTGATTCTGTTTCTGAAAGTTTTGAAATGCGCAGCACTTTTCTTGCTGATTCTTGTTTCCCTCCTTCAATCCAAATGACGAATCCTTTTTCTCATAAGAGCGCTTGTTGCACTGCTTGTCCCTCAAAACCTCTTGTCTTTTTTCGACAAGAAGCAGATTTATTGCAGCATCCCACCGATTGATTTTCCGATGATAATATTTCCTCAAATCATCATTTTTCTTCTCAACACCTATAAGGAAAAAAATTTGCCAATACTTATAAAAAGCCATATGAATACTTTCCTGCCTAGTTCTTTTTTCTCGAGATTTTTAACCCCAAAGTGTCGATCCCATGCATGCAGAGCTGCAAAATAGCTGCATTTGAGGCCGAAAAATATAATACTTCCCAAAAAGTAACAGACGTAAAAGTAGCCGCATTGTCTTTATTTACCTCATTTCTACAAAAGCCATATGAATGGTAACGAGTAAACTAAACCGTTTTCTTGTAAAAGTAGAATTCCCGAGCAGTGGTGACCATTTTGGCAGACTTTCTTTGTTATTATGTGTACTTTGTCTAATGAGCTTTTGAATTTTCGCGCGAGAAGGGCTTCAAAAGTTCCGGATGTGTAGCGGCATTCTGGGCGTTGAACAAGAAGTTCTTCTCCATGTACATACTCAGCTATGATTAATTGCTTTTCGATAGTTGCCTTCACTTTTGAGAGACTAATGGAATTCATCAATGAACTAAGTATTGAAAAGTGAATCGAGGTTATGCCTGACTTCTTCAGTGTGCACTCTATAATACAATCATTCAAATATTGGCATTTAATTACCTTTTTTTTATCGCAGGGTGCAAATTAAGTAAGAAACGAAATTTCATTAGTCAATTTGCTTTCTTGTGTGGCAAGCATGTGCTGGAAGTATTTTGTGTGACTGAATGCTAAATTGACCAGCACCCAGAAACCCTGTATAAAACGATAACTAGCAAATGAGATTACATAGAGGAAGATGAATCTTTATGCAGTCCTCCGATCCCCTCAATTCAACAAAGCTTTTATTTACATGCATCATGTCCAATTGGTCATACTCCTGGGCAGAACGTGAAGTAACTATGCATGAAATACTTTGGTAGGTCATTTACTATATTTGGGTTAATCCCACCACAGGTTAAACAACTCATACCCCAAGTACTTGTACACCTGGATGGAGCAACCTAGATTCTTTAATAGCAGGGAGAGACTTCTGACTATCTGCCAGCCTTGTGCACATATCAATGCATCCACCAAGTTTTGCCTCTTTTGGGTCTTTTATGGTTTAGTAAATCCATGATAACAAGTTTCCATTCTTGGCTAACTTCTTGCATGAGTATGTTGTTCTTCGTAATGTCATTATGGAGCCAACTGGCTTCATGAATAAACTGAAGCTCCTCAGCTATTTGTTGAAAAAAAATTTCAAGCTTTTAAAAAAGTATTATTTGATGCTTAACTGCCTTATTTAATGAATACAACTTGCTTCCCTTACCGTTAGACTGGGTTATCATTAAATAGGGCGTTTGCTTGTTGGCATAAATGCCCAAAACAATGGGTAAGTTTGGATGGTGATTTTTTTGAAGGTCCAAAATTACTCCAGCTGCTTTCCTGACTTCATACAAGTCGTTCCTCTTGAACTCCTTTACAGCTACAAGACACGAGCTTCCATTGTAGGGCATTAGACGGGTAACTCTGTATGTTCCCCAGTGCTATGACTTTGTCACCGAGGCAAGACAGAAGTGCACGGTTCAATTCAGGCACTGTTACTGACCTGGTCTTTTGGCTTCCAGCATGCATATATCTTTCACACGGAAGGATAGCCAATCAACGATTTGACGTAAGAAACGTTGTGTGAGGGTTCCTGCTAGCAGCCATTCGTATAATGGTGTTAACTCGTGTTATTATTTGCCATGACACTGACCTGGCAGCGTTCCGAGGAGCCACAGCTGACAGTTTTGCTACTATGCAAGGATTGCAATTGGTCGATTCTAAAGTAAAGTAATTAATGAAACATAAAAACTATTACCCGCTGATAATTTTAGGGGATAAAGGATGAATGAAATACCGAGCAGATGCATTGTGTTCGAAGATTTAGACAACAACTGCAAGGAAACGTTGGTAAAACGTGCACATGAAAATACAAAACAAAGACTTTAATGTCTAGAGAATAAGCATAGTTCCCTGCTAGCATTAAAACCATTGTTCAAAGATGGTGCTGAATGCTTGATATGGTAGGCTTCTTTGTATAGTAATAGATTCCAATTGTCATCACTGTCTATCATCTTTGTGTTAACATGCACGATTTTTGTGAGATATTCTGCTTGTAAGGGACTCCTTATTCATAATTGAGATTCCTGTGTTATGTGACAGCCAAACACTACAGCTTCAATACAAAATCATAGTAAACAGTTATCTGTCAAAAGGTAGAATCTGTCCTGGTGGGCAAAGTTTTCCTCTAATACATAACTGATCGGGTTTCGATCGACTAAAGGGTGCTGGAATTCTGTTTCTTTTTGTGTACTTGTAATTAGCCATCTGTGCTCTCCTTCTATCCACAAATTCTTGTGGTAGATCGCGGAACATTTGGAAATTTGTACCCTTCAGGCGGGAACCCAGCAAGAGGATATTTTCCACATCTTTTGTTCTAAGGAATCTTGCTAAGATTGGATGTGCGGTTTCATTTCTTATCTTCCCTAGTAGCTGAACCCATTGGATTTCGACCGTGCTTCCATTAGCATATCCTTATCACGAAAATATTTCATCCAACCTGTACTCGTTTGAACTTCTTTTTTCCTTTACAAGCTTTTTCTTTTGCTGTTGTTTGCCTGAAAAAGCCACAATCTTTGTGGACCTATCTTTCTTTGAAGATAAGAGTGCCTCAAGAAGCCTTTTTCTTTTGGATTCCTTTTCTTTGTTCTTTTGCGTCTCTATAGTGGTGCTACAAAAGCCGCGAAGGCTTAATTGTCTCCAGCTGTTGAGAGCCCCATGTCTTTAAGGACATCATTTGCATTTAGGACTGCTAAAAAAACAATGGAAGAATAGAAGATTTAATTACATTACTTTATTTATGTTCTTTTCCCATGCAAATATACTCTTGTAAAGTCGAATCTTGTTATAACAGATTCTGTATAAAACATAACAAGTACCGGTACATTTAAGTTTATCCATTTGCTATCTTTGAAGACAGCCATGAATACAACATATTTTATAGAGTTTGCAAGATGCTGAACAACTTTATCCTCAACAGACTGACCAAATATAATATTATATGAAAGAAATAAAGCACATCGTATACAGCATCAGCTGTAAAATTCATGTAGGCACAGGGTTGCCGAAAATGCACTTACTGAAATCCCGACCTCCACCCTTGACTCCAGGACAATGTTGGGGAATGTGGTGCTTTGAGCACATTTGAAAGCATTGCTTGCCTACATTTATTATTTGGTGTTCAAATATCAGGCAAAGAGCGATGTCATTTATTTTGTGTGACAGCTATTTTTATTAAATCAAAGAGAGGCAACACCCTAAAGTTACTTCTCGTTCTGCAATCACTGTTTGGCTCTTGTTGTAATTTAATTTTGAAATAAAGTTGCTATTTATATTACATGGAAATGAAGTCAGTAGTTTTGATAGAAATTGGCACCTTATTAAGAGGTTTAATACAACATACACTATTAAAGGAGAAGTTCACTCCAGAATGGCCATTTATTCTCTTTATGCCAATAAAACGTTTATACAAAGATATCGTATTCACCAAAATTTCAGCCTCTAACATGCGCTATAATCCTACGAAATCTTTCTCTGAAGTAGCCCAAAACTCAACAACTGAACGCCGCCATCTTGGAGCTGTTAATGTATGCGTGATGTCAAAGAGCTCAGCTTGAAGTTTGGCGGTAAAAATTTAATACTCAAAACTCCTTGTTTCTTTGTAATGGCTTTTGTTTGTCAAAATGCCTGTTTGTGCAGCTCCATTTTGCTTAAACAGAGCACGGTCATTTTTGCGAAAACCGACTCCTCTAAATCGAAAAAGCCAGCTCTGGCCAGATAAGTTTCCATTCCATGATGTCCTCTCGCGATAAATGTATAGAAGCGAGGTGGCTGTCTATCAATTCATTGCACTGAAGCAAGCAGAAGGGACCTGAAACGCCCCATGAATTGCCACACTTTCTTGTTCGCAAAAAGCATGACATCTTGTTTTGAAATTTTATTTACCGAACCAATTACAAAACTTCGGGTTAAACTGATTACATTATCACAGTAACAATACTTACCAGAACTGTCTTCTAACATTGATTTATTTAAAATTCGTGCCATTATACAACACTTTACATTAAATTATGAATAAAACTAGTAACAGAATGACAATGTCAACTGGGCACCCTTACAGCTGGTTATGTGAATTTTGCTGACGCAAATCTTCTTCTGAAACACAAGAAGTCACGCAAATAATTGTAAGGCACTAAGAAAGTGAGCGACCATAGAATGCTGCTTTATGCAAAACAAGTTTGGGAACGTGACTTTTAACAGCAGGTTAACTAATTTTAACGTATTTCTTAAAACTAAAGCCGTTGCATTTACTTATGAACCAAGATAGTTTACTGGGCAAAGTTTCAAGGAAATCTTTTTTCCAACCTGAAATATGACGGTCCGCTTTAAAAGACATTTGCCACTTAAAGTCATTTAAAACTGACCTAAACATATAATTTTGCACAGATGGAATTGCGTTGTTTGTTTACAGTTGGTTTCAGTTATTTGATAAAAAAAAATCAAAAATAAGGCAGTCAAAGTTGCTCTGACACTTTTTAAAAACTTTAAAAAACTGCGCTATGTCATCTGGGGCCATATCGTGTTGCTCCTTTAGGTGATTACCAGTGGCCGATACCTTGTGTTCTTCAGTTTGTTGGTGAAGATGTTAACAGCTGCCTTATTGAATTAATCTTGTATTTTACCCACCCCTGAACCACCCTTCTAATATTGCTTCTCTTAGTTTTTGCGCGAAGGCGCCTCCCGTAAACAAGATGTATTAAACCAAAGGCAAACCGACTTAAACACACCACCACCAAACCCTGCTATACTAGTGACGTGGTTTTCGAGATAACAGTACTAGCACGCAGAAACTGCTTGGTTATTTCCCTTAGGGGTAGTCGTTGGCTGAAAATGAAGACTCCTCCTACTATTTACGTCTCCTGTATTTGGTGGTATTCAATGGCTTCCACTGTCCCCCCTAGGGTAATGACTTTATTTTAGTGACTGTTTTATTATTGATCATTGACTTTTGAGAATCTGGTGGCTCCTAAAGGAGCCGTTGTTTTTATTGAAGGTCAGCGACCTATTTTGTTTTCTTTTTTTTTCGATTTTGGCTTGGACAGATGTTGCATGGCGAGTTCGTCGTCATCTTTAAGAGGCTGTGAACTTTGATCAGTAGATGGACTGGATGTCATTGAACTGTCTCTTTTGCCACTCTTCTTTTTTTTTCTTTGAGGAGCCGCCGTCGTCCGATACCGCTATTAGACTAACGGTGCTATCGATCTCTTCGTCGCGTTTTCTTTTTTTGTTTTTTTTTTTTTTTTTTTTGGGGGGGGGGGCGTCTTGTTCCCAGAGGACTCGTCGGAATCAGAGGCGAAGACGCTCGCGTCTCGCATTGTTGTTGGGAAAAGTAATTCCCTACGTCTGGTGGCAGGATCGCGTACGGGGGTGCTGGTGGTCCTGGGTTGTCTACGGGAACGCACCGCATCAGCTAGTGGCCGTGCTTCGTCGTCGTCGTCGCTCTCGTCCGCCCTTCCTTCCCACCTTCTGTTCGATGGAGCAGGTTGGCGCGGTCGCGAATGCCTGTGACGGGGTGTTGTTTCTTCCACATCGTCATCGTCATTCCAGACGGATCCGGATTGCCTTACTGGTGTGCGATTTTTGAAGATTCCCCTCATCAAGTAATCTTTCATAGACACGAGCGACGGATCCGCCTTGTAAGCGTCTGTCTCCGAGGTTCTCTGGCACTTCTCTGCGAATTCAGCCGGGCAATTCAACAATGTCGCCAGGGCGATCACTTGCACAGCACTCGAGAACACAGGGCCGCAAGCGTTGTAGCCTTGTCGAACGCACCTTTCGAATTCCACATTCTCCTGAATAGTGCGTAATACAAGACAGACATCGGACTTGGTTGGCGGCTCGGTGGTTTTCTTGTCTTAATTATCGAGGCGTCTCAAGGCTGGGAGAAGTGGGGTGATGAATCCCTCGAGTTCGTCAACGAACGCCTCCTTGAAGACTTTCCCCCTGTATGCTTTAAACAGTTTGAGGTTGTCCTTCAACGTCATGGCCATTTCCGATATTGCGATGTTTGGCCTGCGCATCCACTTGCAGTTAAAGTGATGCAACCTCTTCAGCACGTCCTCGTCCGTGATGTCTTGGACAGCGGGTAGGACCGCGGAAAGTGGCTATTGTATTTGTTGCCACTCTTTCCAGAACTGCTGCTGGTGTTGTGTTGTGCCATGATTTCCTATAAAAGAAAAGAAGGATTTGTGAAATTTTCAGAAAAGTAATGATGTGTAAAATTTAGTGAGTGAAGTATGAAATTGGATGTATCAAATAGCGAATATAGCGCATCCCTACAACGAAATGAAAGCTAACCGCAAGCAAACATAAGTGGAACTAACCGCAAGCAAATCAGATTGGAACTAACCGTAACTGTTTATTCACGAGTGTAATGCAACACGTTTATTACTAGCAAGGACAAAGGAAGAGCGATCGTTGATCATTGACGTTTGACAAATTGGTGGCTCCTAAAGGAGCCGTTTTGTTTTTCGGCACAGCAACCGATGGAGACTCTTTACGGCACGTCAGACGGTCTCTACATCAGTCTGTGTTAATCTTTACAGCACGTCTAGGAGCACTTTACAGCACGTCAAAGTGTAATGGACTGCAGCAACTGATGAAGACTCTTTACAGCACGTTAGGTGGTCTCTACAGCAGTTGTTGACAGTCTTTACAGCACGTTATGGGCGACCCTTTACAGCACGTCATGGTGGAGTGGACTTATGGCTCCTAAAGGACCTGTTTTATGTGATCTTTTACGCCATGGCCGATTTCAGCAGGTTGATCTTTACAGGACATCAGAGTGGACTTCAGTGGAAAGACGGATGGCTCCTAAAAGAGCCGTTGTCACTACTTCTTTACAATGGTACGGGCTGCAGCGGGGCACTGATGGACTGGAGTAGAGAGATGTCTGCCTTCCTTCGGACGCGGGAAAGTGCTACGTACGCTGTTTCAACAGGGACCATCTGGCTATCTAACCATACGGTTTGATGTTTTGGCCCTGGGACTTGCAGATAGTACGGGCGTACGACGGCGCGAAGGGATACCGGGTCACTTGTTCTCCATCTCCGTCAATGCGCGTCACGGGATACACAAACACCTTGTCTCCCTCGGGCAGCTGTAGCACCACTGTGTTATTGTGGGAAGTAATGACAACAGCGTCTTGTCCGTTGACTACACTGGCGGCCTTGTCTCTGTTCTCGGTGATGACGACCTCCATATGTCTGAAGACTGGTATGTCCTCTGCATCAGGTAGCACAGAATCACAGGAGATGGCACTGATGGGTTGTTGACCAGCAAACTGCCTGGCGACGACAATGTGGTTGATCCTCTGAGCTCCTCTCCGCGAAACAGTCATCACTGACATGTCAGCGTGACTACGAAAAGCAGTCCAGAGTTCGTTGTCAGACAGGGGACCATCAGGGCACATTACGATGCCTTCCTGCATTTCGTCTACCTGGGACTGGGATGGCTGATTGTATCGAATGAAGTCGAGGAATCGGGAGTACTCTGCATCCACGACACGGAACTGCTGGTACAGCGAATGCTTTACCGAGTTCTGTGAAGTGAACGCACCATTATTGATAATGGAGGTTGTCGTGCGAACCTGGCCATCGACAGTCTGCAGAGGCTGTTGCTGACATTTGTCTCCAGCGAAGATCACCACCGGGTGAACATTGAGACGGTTGAAGGTTTCGGCCATGACGTTAAAGACCGGCGAAGATACCATGGACGCCTCGTCCACTACCACCAGATCGTACTTGTTGAGGGCGAAGTTTTTGTCCTGCCGCTGGTTGACATCAAGCGGTACGTTAAAGGCTCCGTGGATGGTGTCAGTAGTGACTTCTCCGGCGAAAACCTTCTTGTACGCTTGGGCCAACAGGGCAACAGGGGCAGTCACCAGCACCTGGTACTCTTCCTGGATGGCATGGAAGATGGAACGGATGAGCACTTGGGACTTCCCGGTACCAGGCTTCCCCTAGAGGACACGGTACAGAGACCAGTTGTAGTCTACGTCAGCAGCGTCAAGGGCGGAGCCAGAATTGCACTGGGGGGGCGCATTGGGGACAGTGGATAGAGTCGCTCAAAGTCGACGTTGTTGATGTCGGTGATCGACCCATCCACGTACCGTATCTGCCAGAGGTACAGAATGTCGTGCAGCTACAAGACGTAGGTTACAATGGTGTGGAGGAAGTGATCGCAATGTCCCTCGTACTTAAAGTGCTCAAGGATCTGCTGGGCATTTGACCATTCATCAGGTTGAAGTCGCACGGCCTGCGCAAAGTACTTCACGTTGACCGGCATGGATTCTTCTTCCTGGTGATGCAACTGCTCAGCAGAGCGGTGAGGGTGGTTGACTGCCAGGTGCTGGTAAAAGAACACAGGGTTAAAGACGGAGACGTACTTCACGGCCACCAGGTACTTATCTTCACCATAAGCTTTTGGTTTGGTGGGGTGGTTGCTGTGAGATCTCAGCCACTGGAGCAGGGACATGGATTCCTCCGAGGGGGTCGTTGGAGGTAAAGGTTGTAAACCTTGTGGGTGGAGGTCTGACGAGGGAATGGCGCCACCAACTGCCGCATCAGCTTATCTGTCCAGCACACTTTGATGTTGGAGAGCTGCATCACCATCTCCGGTTCAAGAGGGACAACGGTTCTCAGGAAGGAGTGTGCTGCTTGGTATCCTGTAATGTCCGACGAGTAAAGACCTTCACTTGTAGCCGCCTCGTGCATCTTAGTGACGTATGAGGAGACGTACTTCAAGAGCATGGCTTTTCCGTCGGCTACGTGGACATCTGTACGACATCGCAGGGCACCAAGCAGGGTGGTGATGTAGGCACGGATGTTGTGCTCGGCATCTCGTTCGGTGTACTGGAACTGGAGGCTGGTTTTCCCGTGGCGGTCGGTGACGAAGGAATTGGGGTGCTGGTTGATTGGCAGCAACGATCTGTCCTACTTCTGCGTGTCAGCCACTAGAAAGGCGTCTTCCTCGTGATTCCAAGGAATCAAGGCGTTCAATAGATCTGCTCTAATGGCCGACAAGTCCCTGACCCACACTAACATGTGCATGTGCACGGTTCCTCGTTGTTGAAACTCGAACCTATAGAAATAGGCGAGATGGTTGCGGTCAGTGCGATCAGAGGCATTGCCGAACAGATTGTTCTGCCAACGGTTGGTGTTGGCACCGGCTAAAAACCCCCTGGCGATCTGCTCCAAGACGTGGGCGACGTGTAGCGTCTCCAAGGCTGACAGCTCGGTAGGTTCCCTTCCAGACATGTTACGGATGGCTTCGATGAAGGGAGGCCACGGGAACGACCACTCGTACGGGCTGACAGTCACGAAGAAAGAGGGGAATCCATACTGGCGAACAGCGTCTATCAGGTACATGTGTTGCCATCGCCAGTAGGTTAAGGAAAATGACTTATCCTGGAGGCTGGTGGTTGGGGAGCAACGTGAAGCCTTGGCGGAGTTGATCACACCCGTGATGGTCTTGAACAGCCAGCGATCGTGCTGAAACTGGAGCAGCTCGAAGTCCAAGCAATAGTCCACCACGGGTGAGAACAGCTTGTTCATGTAAGAGATCTTACAAGAGGCGCGGTTTTCCTGGCCACGGAGCACACTCTTGCACATGCTGGTCTGATGGTAGAGGTGGGGCCAGAGAGCGCACTCGATACCTTCGTAATGTGGAGCTGTGAAGATCTGGTACAGGAACGGCTTGCCAAAACCACGTTGCTGCATGTCGCAGTCGTTTTTCCCCATCAAGAAATGGTGGACGGCGTGCAACGAGTCACGTCTGTCATCGTCTGCGACTTCGTCAAGTTTTTCTTCAACGGACTGCTGGCACCAGGTGACCCGGAATGGACCAGTTCGTTGACGGTAGCCATTGTAGGGACGTGCATAATCCCCACAATGTATCTCAAAGGGACGCAGGAGGCGGACGTCGGTGTCGGACAAACCACGGGGGATCAGAGGCACGTCATCTACATCGGGTACACAATAGGTCTGATTTTGGCACTTGCAGGTCGTCTCCAGCTTCCGGAAGCCAGGGAGAAGTTTGGTAGGTGCTAGCTTGTGGCACTTGCTGCAGTAGGTCCAGCTCTGCGACTCACACCAAAACTGCAAGTCATCTGCTTCAGGCGTTTGGATGGACGAAGGCGACTGATGCTCAGGGAACTCGTTGTCTCCAAGGAAACGTTGATGTCTGGCATCGACGACGGCTTGGCGATTTTCTTCCCGTTCTTGGAGTTGCTGCCTCCTACGGTCAGTCACTTCATGATTGCCAATTGAGTACAACGGCCTGGATTGCCAGAAACGATCGCTATCTTCCTTTGTCCAAGGTGTAGACATTGCTTGTGTGCTATGAAAGGCCGAAGGCTAGTTTCAGCGACTTAGGCACAGAGCAACGCAGAGTAGCTAATTGCAAAAGTTGGACACAGGAAATAACCGCCGAAACGTCCGGGTGTCGCCTTCTATTTCTACCGCGGCTAGTTGGCAAGGTACGCAATGCATGCAGAGACACTTATGAGTAGAAATGTGGAACCCTCCCTACTAGCTCGAGCCTTGGGTAAATGCGCGACAAGGCTACACCAGGTCGTTTGCAGTGGCCCCAAAAAACCCGCTAGACCGTCCCAGGAATGGTCTAAACCCAGAAAGCTGCAGTGACGCTACTAAGGTGCCAAAAAATGCAATCAATAACATATTTGACACCTTTCGCGTTTACAGGAAACCCAAGAAAAAAAAAACACAGGAGTAACGGAAGGTCACAGTAACGGTACTAGCGTGACAAACATGCAGGAGAAAACATAACAAAGTCACCTTTCGCGTGTGCGACCTTATAAAAAACCACCAACCCAACCCAGCAATGGTCTATAACTCCAGAATACTATAGGGACGGTACTCGCGTGCGCGTGTGAATGAATTGCTTTTGAGGGTTTAAAACCATGAAATGACGTATATTGACAACTACGCATGCGCACAACGACATTGAACGCCAAATACGTCCCAAGGACATGAAAATTGACAATACATGGTTATTATAACGTTTTATAACCGTAGGAAGAGAATACCTTGCCTTTCAATGTTTTACACCATGAAATGTCCTATATTGACGCCTACGCATGCGCACAACAAGATTTAAAAATAAATATGTCAAAATGGACGCGAAATAAGTGGTAAGCATATAAAAAGTGAAAAAAAACGTTATTGGTAGTTACTGAAAGCTTCCATAATGCAATTCAACACATAAAAGCGACGTAAAAGCACTGAATGTGAGACGTTTCGAAATGTGAATAAGTCACGTGATTTTTTACTGAGTCAACTGAAAATGGCCATATCGCTGGACCTTTCGACATTCTACTACCCTGCCAAGTTTCAGACTCGTAGGTCGAAACGTCTTTGAGATCGAACCATGAAACCAAATCATCTTGGCTGTTTTCCCAGTTCGAGAAATCGAGAGCGGCTATTTGACAAAGTATAAGTCACGTGACTTTTGATGATATTATATGAAACTAATCAGACACTTATATCCTTAGACAAAGTACCTGCTGCGGTAATATTATGGTCTATAATGATAATTCATAGTAACTATGTCGAACCAAACATGCCATCTCAGGCCAAAAAACACGTTTTCCAATAAAAACGTTTAGGGTAGTGGCTCCCCCTGGTTTTAACCGTTTTTTCTAAGACATACCCTGCATCACACAGTGTGTCTTCAATCTTTTGAACCACAACGGCAGGTGCTTGAGGTCCTTGAAATTGCATCCCCAGCTATTTTCGAATACTGGCTCCAACTCTGAGTCTGTAAACTGCATCTTCGAAACTTGGCCCTTAATGTCAGAAGAAACTTTCTGTAGATTTTTAGCTCCTGGGCTTCTCTCTGGTGTTGACAGAAGTTGGCAGCACTCTTTTCAACCTTGGATGTAACTCTGTGACCTCAACGTTGAGTTCATTGCAGGTATTTACCGTGACAATCTGGTATTTATCACATTTATCGTTGCAAAAATGAATGACAGTCCTTTGCATGTCGTCTTAAGCTTTGCTGCACAGGGATTACACAGTCTTTCAGACAAGCTGGAATTGCTTTCTACGACAATTCTTGCTTGCTTGAGGACTTGCTCAAGAACTTACATAGCCTGTGTACCTGGCGGTTTTGTTGGTTTTCAAAGTGCACAAAAGTAAGGGGCAAGGTTTTGTTGAGTTTTGCACACCTGCTTAGATGTAAGTATTTTTAATAGTCACTGTGTCAATCAACGTATAATAATATTAGAATTTCTTTGAAGTATGCATTCTGTTATAACTTTAACAAACTTGTTTAAAAATAATTGTTTGTTTACATGAAGTATTTGATTTCGAACTTGTGCTGACCCTGCGTATAGAAAGCTCAATTCTCATTATTTCGTTATAACATTAACAAACCTTTTGTAAAAGTCAAAGCTAACTTTATATCTTCTTAAAAATGTGTTACAAGGCGATCTAGACGTGCTCGTGAAACAAGCAAAATTCCACTGCCATTACTAAGAGTTGTCAACAAGAAGAATAGCATGTTAAAGAAATTTGTCTTCAAAAAGATTTCAACGATTGGTATAACATTAACAAACGTTTTTAAAAGTAATTTGTTTACTTTAAATATTCGATTTTGAACTTGTCCTGATCGTGCGTTTTGGAAGTTCAATATAAAAAAAACTCTCGTTATTTAACAAATAAAGAAGCCTAAGCCATGTTTTATACTGTCATAAAACACGACGGACATTTGAGAACACGAGGGAAATGTAGAAAACATGAGCCGCAGGCGAATGTTTTCTACATTTCTTGAGTGTTCTCAAATGCCCGGAGTGTTTTATGAAACGTTTAATTAAAAATATGCACAACAAGAGCGAGTAAACAAAGATGAAAAGCAGAAAATAGTTTACGGGAAGACCAGAAAACTGACACAATTTCATTCAGTGTTCAACATAAAATAAGGCTAAACATTTCAAGTAAATTTGTTTACCTTTCAATCTTGGTCTTGTCTTTATGAACTTCAATAAACTTCACCGACTCTGAATGAAATTTCGTCTCAGCATAATATAATAGTCTCGATGACAGCCGTCCCTTGCTTCGTTCGGCTTGAACAAGCCGTATAATTTCCAAAAAAGCTATTGCTTCGGATCTTCCCGTAAACCATAATTGTTGTCACAATCAAGTTCCAGCATGAATAGACGATTAAAGTAGAGATTGTCGAAGCAAATCTTCGAAAGAAAACTCTCTTGCTCGCTTTCCTTGCGAGTTTCATTCAACTCAAGAAGTGAACACCGCGGCACAAATTTTCCCGCCTCATAATTTCACTTCGCTTACATCAAAATGAAATGTCCAGTGGATTTATACTTAAAAAGGAATTCGATAAAACAATTATTCCATTCTACCTTGTTGGATTCGAGTGGTTATAGCCAATGAACAGTCAACGACGCGCGAAGTACTCGAGGAAAGCTGACGAAAAACAATAAAACATGATTTTTCTATGTTTTATACTCTGATAAAACATAGGTTTTTAGCCAATCAGAGCGCGCGTAGACTCCTATCTATATTATAATTCTTTATAACATTAATAAAACTTTAAAAAGATAATTGTTTGTTTATATGAAATATTCAATTTCGAACTTGTCCATAGAAAGCTCAATATCCAGAAAAGGCCAAGGAAATGTCTAGTTGATTTTAGAAACAACCAAAGTGTCTTTGTTGTAAGTGATAGAAACGTTTTTCAACAAAAAGCAACTTTTGAGCTAAAGTTTGTTCATCTTGATTCAAGATGTTGTCAACAAGTTGACAGTATATCTTAAAGCGTTTTGTACTGCATCAGGCATTTTGTCTTCCTGCGCATGCGGTGTCTTATCTTGCTCTTTAATTCTCTTCACCTTATCGTTCATCTCTCGAACAGCTGAAAACAGCTTCATTGTATTTCTGTTCTTTCTCTAGTATCTCTTTTTCCACTTTGGCTTTCAACTGCAACCTTTAAATATCCACCTTTGCTTTCTCACATTTCTTCAACATTGTCCAAGCCATCAAAGTACTTGTCAACTCGTTTCTTGTTTTTCTACCCTGCAACAAGAGAATCTATTGCATACACCTCAGCGGAGGTGCCGGCAATCTTCATATCCTGTGCCAACTGGTCAAAATTCTTTCCAATTTTCAATCCTTGTTCTTCCCATACATCTCCTGCAGCTCGTTTTTCTAGTCCGGTCCCACCTTATTCGCTCGATCTCTTCCTGTAATGAAATAGACATATGGTTATTACATTCTTATATCGAAATCTAATACTTATTTAAGTTATTGTAAAGTAAGTTTCAGCAGCTTGCCTTTTATCCATTTCGTGCATCCAACAGCTTTTAAAACGAACAGTACAACAGTTCATTAGTCTTTGATCGCTTTGAAATGAACAGTGACAAAAGCAACCGGCCAGAAACTCTACATACAATCCTTCCATCATGAGGTGACAATGTTTTGTGCACATCACAATTAGACCACTGATTTCAATCACATTCGCAGTGAGACCACATTGTAATTTGTAATCGGCGAACTCAAGGAGTGGGCTGAAGGTGATTGAAAACGAGCAATTGTAAGAATGCTGAACTGCCCGTCGTAAGACACATTGATGTTTCTCGAAGATTGGAAGTACCCTTTCGCTTTGAATATCGCTTGCTCCGATATTCCCTCACAGCTTCTGATATTCAACGTACCGAGATGTCTTGCCAGACCAACAAATTTGAGGAAATCGTTGGAGAAGATAGCAGTCCTATTCAAGTTTATCCACATTATCTGGACGAAGAATCGCAGCAGCACTTTGCATTTCTTTCTACATGCCTTATCTCTTTAAATCATTACCAAACAGCACTTGGAAGGTAGCAAGGAACAGCCTTCCAATTTCCTTTGCGGTCTCATGCTTATAAACCCCAATTTCTTTAAAGTGTCCGGCTTTTGTCAATTCATCAAATTTACCTTTTTGTGGCACACTGCTCATTCGTTTTGGCAAAAAGATAAAAGGCCGTTTTAATATAAACTTTTTGTTTAAATCTTTTTGGCCCCGTTTGGGTACGTCAATTGAATCACTTTCCTGGCCAGCGTCGGACATAGTAGTCTCGTTTGTGAAATGAACAGGACCACTCTTTAGACACAGACGGTGATGTTGACCATTTCTTAACTTCCCTAGTAAAGTTTCACTGTCATTGTAAACCAGAGTCACACATGTACAAGAAGACTTTGATGTGAAACGTTTTTCTACTGCCTCGCTTGTTTGTGTTTACTAAGGTGTAATTGAAAAAAAAATAATGTTCAATTAATTTTGGGTAGAATTACTAGGTTAAGTGAAATAAAATGTTGGTCATGACTTTGTATATTTGGTGGCTCCTAGAAGAGCCACTTTAGTTTATTACCCGTAGAGTGCAATGCCGAACTCATGGACTTCGACCTACAGGATATTTCTGCTGCTGGGCAGTGCTGTTTTCACTCTGTGGAAGGCCGTTCAGGTATAGAAGTTTTTTGTGATCCATATCGTAATAGAACCAGGAGTTGGATTTGGTGTCAGCGTTGTTTAAAATGAAGTCAATCTGCCAGGCCCTCTTCTTGGCAATGGCATTGCCGGCCCAAGACTGGGATAACATGATCCTATTTTTGAATAAATATGGCGAACAGTAGTTCCCCCCAAAAAAGCACTAGTTTAAATGTGTCAGTGTCACTGACTGGCTTTTGCCAATATGCCAACCTCAAATCTTCGGGCCACCATTCTAATGGGAAAAACGCATCGCCATTACGGAACAGCTGTAGCCTCCGCTGAACAACCTCCAGTTTCGAAAGATAACGTAGCGTACTTCTGTAGTCATCTTATGTTGCCATCTTGGTAGAAATACATTAAACACCGTGAAGCACAATCTTAAAATGTCAATGCGAATCGGTTGCTATGGATACAAATATTATAAACATTTCATCGCTATTTGATTGGCTATAACGAAAAACAATAAGACAAAAGACAATACCAATAGCCTTTAGTTATAAGTCGATCATTTTAATTTAAATAGGGCCAATTAAGTTCAAAATACATGTGAGCAATTTACTCCCAATGAGTATGAACAGTATCAGCCATTTTTTCTCGATTTCCACCCTTTTCACTTGATCAGTGGACCGATCTATGGCTGATGACAGTTTCTGACAGACTTCATAGAACGCAGTAAAGCTTTCACAGTTCTCAGGATGCTTCTCCTGTCATGTTGCATAATTTTGGCACAATTACTTGCAGATGGAATGCATCTCAGCTGTTTTGAAAACTGCCTCTTTATGAAAGTTTGGTAACCACATAAGATCTTTTCAATACTACATATCTTGCTTCAGATATTGATTGTTGCTTCACTTAAGACAGTTTGAGCTCGACTGAAAATGCAAGCTAAGGGTCTGGACCAAATATCTTGAGGCAAAATAATATAGTCAAGAGAGGGTGGCATTTTTAGCATCTCTTTCAGCTTCTGCGTTAATTTAGGTGACCCTTTCCTCTTTTATAACCAGAATGTTAAGATAAGGCTAACTTTGTTTTTTGTATATTTTTGTTTAACTTAATTTTACACAAGGCATTTTTAAAGGAAAATTCCCAATCATATTTTTTGGTAACTTAAATAAATATTTTTATATTATTAATTTATTTATTTATATATTTACAAGGTATAACAATTATCAATAATTAAACATTTTTGACTGGTACACTGTCAACAAACGGACATAGACTTCTTGTTGTAGTACCAAGTAGGCCAGTCATCAGTCAGAAACAAGAGGTTCTTCTCCATGTACTCACTAAGCGATAATTAATTGCTTTTCAATACGTGCCTTTACTTTTGAGTGAATGTTGGAATTCATCAATGAGCCAAGTATTGGAAAGTGAATCCAGGTCATGCCTGACTTCTTTAGTGTGCACTCTATAATACAATCATTCATACATTGACATTTAATTACCTGTTTTCATCACAGGGCACGACTAAGTAGGAAACAAAATTTCATTGGTCAATTTCCTTTTTTGTGTGGGAAGCATGTGCTGAAAGTATGTTGTGTAACTGAATGCTAAATTCATCAGCATCCAGAAACCTGTAAAATAGGATAAGTAACAATTTACATAGAGGAAGATGAAGCTTATGCAGTCCTCGCCTCAATTCAACAAAGCTTTTATTAATATGCGTCATGTCCAATTGGTAATACTCCTTGGCAGAACGTGAAGTAAATATGCATAAAATACTTTGGCAGGTCATTTACTCTATTTGGGTTTTTTTTTTTTCCCACATATTTATTGCCATTGTTTTGCAAACAGAAATTTTACAATTTTACAGACTTATATACAAATTTGCGGTGCATATATACCAATGACACCGTTACAATATACCTATGTACTATCTTATCTATTTACCATTATCTTACTCGTAAGAACTTATGATTTAGCTATTATTACTTATATATAAATGCCATCTAGTCTGAAATTTGCTCTGCATATTATTTTTTACTGCTATATACTTCTCAGTCCTATATTTTAGATCAACTAGTTCTTTAAATACATCAATATTTGGGATTTTTGAATGTTTCCGACTCAACCAGATATGCAATTTTGCTAGAATTAAAAAATAATTCAACAAATCACTTTTTTTTATTTTCCCAATGAACACGTCTTTTAGCGTAAGTTCCTCCTGTTGGCCTGTTAATACAAACCAGAAATTTTTAAAGTGTTCCCAAAAGAGATGTGTCAAAGAGCAGTGATAGAATAAATGATATACTGTTTCTGACTCATTTTTACAAAATGTACAAGTATCATTTGGAACATAACCGATTTTTGCTAACCACGTATTAGTGAATGTAATATCATTTAACAGTTTAAATTGAAAACTTCTAACAAAGGTTTCCGATAAAATAGACTTTAAATTAAGAAAAGCCTTTGACACAGTTGTATCATCTAATCCAAAATCTTCTTTAAGTTTATTAAAACCCCTCGATACCGTTGCCCTTTTTGAGAGTAGCAGTTCATAGAATTGCTTACTTTTACAAGTTACTGGGTCAAGTAGCTTTTCATTAAAATGAAATGTTAGTGAATCTATTTCACTTTCATTTCCATCTAAGGCTTTTAAGTGGGTGGGAATTGCACACCGAATCCCTGACCACGTTAAAAAATTTGTGTGTCTCAACCCTTCATTTTTTGCCCTATTATATGATTCCACGTTATCCTTATTAAATTGCATCTGATTGGTTAGAATGATTCCAGCTTTAACGTAATTGTCAAAATATATACTCTTACCATCTATTTTAATTAGCTTATTGTTCCAGATTATACGTTCAGATATAAGAGGCCTGGTAGAGGAATCATTTCTAAAGTCAGCCCACCATTGGAGAAATTCGCTATAGAAAGGGCATTGAAAGTTGTAATCGTTAACATCATAATTACATCTCAATAGAAAAGTGCCACCGTAACTGTCAAGAATTTGATTAATATAAGCTTTCCATGGTGCAGAGCCCTCAGAAAATATTCTACCAAGCCAGGCTAATCTTAAAGATTTAATTGAAGTTTCTACATCTATCAGCCTTAGCCCTCCAAATTTAATGTCATTAATTGTTGCTGCTCGTGCTATTTTGTCAGGCCCATTCCATAGGAAGTTATATATAATAGTGTTAATCTGCTTGATGAAATCTTGTGGAGTTGGGAGAACTGAGAATACATATATCATCTTCGAAAGCAAAAAGGATTTAATTATTGTAACTTTTCCAAGCAGTGAGAGACCTCTGCAACGCCATAACCGCGTGTGCAACTTAATATCTTTTAGTTTTTCATAAAAGTTTTTCTGCAATTGTTCAGTTTCGTTATATGTAAAAACTATTCCAAGTGCCTTCACTGTATTTACCCATTTAAGTCCCAAAGGTGCCGCTGTATTATTTCGACAGGAGCCAATCCACATAGCTTCAGTTTTGGTATAATTGACCTTTAAACCCGAACAAGTTTCAAATTGATCTAGCAAATGAAAGGTACGTTGTACACAATCGAGATTTGGCACAAACACAGTGAGGTCGTCAGCATATTGTACGAATTTAAATTCCTCTCGCCCTATTTTAAGTCCTTGAATTTCTGTTTTACTTCGAATCGCAGTAGCTAAAATTTCAGCTGCAATAATAAAGAGATATGGTGATAATGGGTCGCCCTGCCTGACTCCTCTCTGTACATCGAAGTAAGATGTGCACATCCCATTATTTATCACACAGCTAGATATATTTTTATAAAATGTTTCTACCCATCCTTTAAAACTAGGTCCAAAACCAAACACGTCTAAGCACTTTAACATGAATTCCCAATCGATGCTATCAAATGCCTTTTCGAAGTCAATAAAAAGTAATATACCTGGTATATTTTGCTTCTTTGTATAGTCCATAATATCTATAATTGATCTTGCTGCTTCGCCAATGAACCTACCCTTTACATAACCGGTCTGATTACAGTGAATTATTTCCGGTAGGACTTTAATAACTCTAGCTGCAATTACTTTAGATGCAATTTTCGCGTCTACATTAGTCAATGATATTGGTCTCCAGTTTTCAAGATAGTTTCTTTCTTTTCCTTTCTTTTCAATAAGTGTTATAACAGCTTGTTTCTGTGAGTGAGACATTTCCTTTTTGTAAAAAGCCTCATTAAATGAATCAACCATAAATTTGCCTAATAAAGGCCAGAATGCTTTATAAAATTCTATTGGAATCCCATCGTTTCCGGGCGTTTTACCCGTGTGAAAAGAGCCTAATATATTTTCGCATTCCTGAAGAGTTATTTCTCCCTCACAATTTGTGCTTAATTCCTCGGAGAGTCTTTTTAAATTTGGATTTTGAAAGAAGAAATTAGCTTCATCACCGTTTAGATTAACTTTTTGTTTACTATAGAGCTTTCTATAAAAGCATTTTTCAGCGTTGAGTATTTTGAAAGGATCAGTTGAGATGGACCCACTGACAAACAGTTTACGTATATGCTTCTTAATATTATTATGCTTTTCTAAATTTAAGAAATATTTAGTATTTTTCTCACCATGTTCGTGCCACCTTGCTCTGGAGCGAATGATAATTCCCTCTACTTTTTCGTCATATAATGCTTCTAACTCACTTTTAAGTTTTTCAGTTTCTAGTCTAGTTGTTTCGCAAGGGTTTTCCTGAAATTTTCTTAGCATGTCTTGATGCCTGGCGTTAAGTTCTTCCTCCCTTCTCTGTCGGTCTTTTGACAGCTGCTTTGAATAAATAATTGAGCTAGTTTTGATTTTAAATTTAAGCCAGTCCCATTTTGCACGCTTGTCTGACAGATCTCTTGCATCTTCCAGCCAATTGGGTAATTCTTTACTTATCATCTAAACATAATCAGGCCTGGCCAGCAGGGAAGTGTTTAGTTTCCAGAAACCTGGTCCCCGTTGACTATCTTTAATATCTTCTAGTTCTAATATTATGGACGAGTGGTCAGTTTTTATTGAAGCTTGAATATCAACATGCGTAACTAAGTCATTTAACTTGTCTGAAATTAACCAGTAGTCAAGTCTGCAAAAGATGAAAGGGTGGCTTTTGCTCCATGTGAAGCTACGAGTGTTCGGATTTTTAATACGCCATATATCATGAAGACTAAATTCATTTTGAATGTTTTCTATTGAATTGATCACATGTTGGCGTGGAATTAGTATTCCACCCTTTTTGTCTAAGGTTGGATTTAAAGGACAGTTGAAATCTCCACCTATGATGATATTGTCATCACTGTCAGGATCCATTTCTCGCAATGTTGCCGACAGATTTTGATAAAATCGAACTGCCTCTGCATCTTTATTTGGACCATAAAGATTTACTAATAAATAATTTTTGTCTTTTATTCTCACCTTAAGTACTATCGACCTGCCATTGGACTTTAGAAACTCATGTTGAATTACAATGTCCAGACCGCTCTTAATTAATACAGCAACACCTCTGGCGTTCGAGCTCCCGTGGGAGAAAATGATTTCAGAGCCCCATTCTTTTTTTCCATTTACACTCATCATTTTCTGTTGAATGCGTTTCTTGAAGAAAGATAAGATCTGCTTTTTGTTTTCTACACCAGGTGAAAATAGCCCTACGTTTTCGAAAGTTGCTGAGGCCCCTCACATTAAGAGATAGCAGTTTCAGACTATCGGGTTTGATCTTAGAATTTGCCATTTGTCATTTGCCTAGGAAATGTTTTTCCCCTGAGAGATGTCATTGTTAAAGTTTTCAAAAAATTAGCATGTCTGAGCAATTGATAAGTTCGCAATTGGCAAAATATGTGGACTTTTGCAGACACGAAACAAAAACAGTACAACAAACACACACACAAACATGAAAACGAAAGCGTACTCACCGCAGCTCTGCCTGCCAGGTATCCGGTACACTTTCGCCGAGATCTCTAGCCAATTTCGCCGATAGTTTAAGTTAAGCTAAGTTAACTAAAGGTTAAAGAAATTTTGAATAAATAATTGTCATCACGGTCTTGTAATAGAGTAATGTCTTGACAATGTCTTCTACACTTTCGGTAAATAGAATGACTTTAAGTTTCCTGTACTTTCTTCCTTGTACAAGATTTTGGCGGGAACACTCCAAGGTATAAATGCGAACTGTACTCCAGGCTTTGCTTTGATGTTTGGAAGAAAGTCTTTCCTCAACTTCGATCGTTCGTCGCGTACAGTTTTCGAGACATCATCCGATATGAAAATTCCTGCTTCTTTATACTTATTATCCTTTAACTTGCTTGCCGCTTGCTTGAGAAGAAATACCTTGTCGGTGTACCTGAGAAGGTACACTTGTATCGGTCTTGGCTTCGGCGTGTCGTTCTAATAATAATAATAATAATAATAATCATTTCTATAGCGCTATTTAGCTAGTCTTTCATAGCGCTTTACAATCACTATGCTAAAATATAAAAATAAAATATAAAAATACCTAACTAAATTAATCTATTGAGCTAAAATATCTATACATGCAGAGAGTGAAGTTTTAAAAGTTAAAAATTTAAAAACTAAAAATATCATGATTATTTAACTGGACTTAAAGTAAACGTGTATAAGAAATAAAAATTAAATGTCATAAGCTTCTTTAAAAAGATAAGTTTTTAGGTTCTTCTTAAAAATGTCTTCTGATGCTGATTTTCGGATGCTCAGTGGCAGGTTGTTCCACAGCCTTGGCGCAGCAGTGCTGAACGCCCGGTCTCCGTAGGTCTTGAGTTTAGCCATGAGCTCAGTTAGCAGTTCTTGGCCACTGGAACGTAGTGACCGAGAGAACGTTCTAAAACTTAGCATACTAGAAACATAGGATGGTGTTTTGTCGTTGAGTGCTTTGTAGACTATTAACAGTAGTTAATAGAAGGATTTTGTTTAATGCTGGTTCTGTGCGCCCTCATCACTTCAATTCTCCTTTCAAAATTCATGTGGTTTTGAAAGAGTTCAACCTCAATAAATTCTTCCATCGAGGTATAATCTTTCTCACTGCCTTCTTGAATGCCCCAGATGACCACGTTGTTTCTTTTGGAGCGGTTTTCTAGGTCGTCAATCTTCTCCTTCAGAACTTCAACCTCCGTCTTATCCGCTTTCAGCAGTAAATTAGACTTAGACTCCTGGATTTGCAGGTCTGTTTCCTGAAAGCTTTTTTTCAAGTCTTCCACGTCCTTGTTAATTGTGCTTTGCGCCTTCTCCAGCTTGTCAAGCTTGTTTAACATTTCGGTCTTTGCTGTAATAAGCACGTCCATCTTTGCAAGAATGTCGTCCAGTTTGACAGAGTCCGCCGTCATTTCCAATTTTCGCGTTCTAGACCTTGTTTTGTATACTCATAAATAGATTAATATA
The DNA here is from genome assembly GCF_052425735.1 of Oculina patagonica. NCBI lineage: Eukaryota > Metazoa > Cnidaria > Anthozoa > Scleractinia > Oculinidae > Oculina > Oculina patagonica. The sequence continues at coordinate 32,100,647 of NC_135761.1, forward strand.
AAAAAAAGCTGCAACATCTGCGATTAATTGCGGGAAAATAACGAAAATGGCAGAGAGCTCGGAGGAAACGTCCTATCCACGTGGAGTCATGCGCACTCCTCTACTCTATTTGGGTTAATCCCACCACAGATCTCTTAGAAATCTTTGATTGTCGTATTTGGAGGCAATCCATTCTCCAACAGTTATTGCAACAGTTATTATGGCGAATTTCGTCCATTTACAGCTCTAAAAACTCTCATTGTGCATGTTGATCGACGATTTATGAACAGACTTGTTTCTTTCCTTTCCATCACTTTCACAGAATAAACGTGAAAGTGTACAGATGAACAAAGTGATGCATTCTCGGTAACGGTCTAATGTAAAAAAAAAAAACTCTTTTGTCGAGCCAGGCAAGAACATGGCCTCCTTATAATCTTCTAACAGGAGAACGTAATCTTCACTACTCTCATTACTCTCGCTTAGTTTCACGATGGAAGGTTCACTCTTAAGTAATCGCTCGTAAATATGTCTCTCCAAATATTCACTCGTAAATTTTCGCTCATTAACTGGTGCATCCCAAAGGTTGGGGAACTGTCGTTCCTCAAAAGGCTATAATCTTTATCCTGACTGTCCTCAATGCCTGGTGCTTTTCAAAATGGCGGATAAGATTTCAATGAGCCAGCGAGCACTCCCAGAAGTAATGAGCCAGTGATATATCTCAAGTCAAGTCAGCGATATATCCCTAACAATGTAACGTTGAACGACGACACAAACTGCATTTTATGACCGGTGGCGCTAGCCTCCAGCCTTTGGCTGGGCTGGGCCTCGGTAGATAGCACATAGGCCACTAAATTGTCCAGCATCAAGCCGCAACTGATCTTGAGAAATCGGCACACTCCATAAGTTGTAGTATATCTTAAAGCGTTTTGTACTGCATCAGGCATTTTTTCTTCCTGCGCATGCGGTGTCTTATCTTGCTCTTTAATTCTCTTCACCCTTTCGTTCATCTCTCGAACAGCTGAAAACAGCTTCATTTGTATTTCTGTATCTTTTTCTAGTATCTCTTTTTCCACTTTGGCTTTCAACTGCATCCTTTCAATATCTGCCTTTGCTTTCTCACATTTCTTCAACATTGTCCAAGCCATCAAAGTACTTGTCAACTCCTTTCTTGTTTTTCTACCCTGCAACGAGAGAATCTATTGCATACACCTATGCAGAGGTGCCGGCAATCTTCATATCCTGTGCCAACTGGTCAAAATTCTTTCCAATTTTTAATCCTTGTACCACTAGATGCTTTTTAATGTATGGCAGGTTCTTCCCATACATCTCCTGCAGCTCGTTTTTCTATGCCAGAAAAGGTTTTTAGCAATTAGTTGAGAGAAAAATTCAAAGGGTTTAGTGTATCAATTTGTCTACCATAATCGAATGCTACTTACACAGGTATCAGACTTAAGGCACTTGGTTCCTGATCCTTCATTTCCGCTTTTGGTCCCACCTTATTCGCTCGATTTTTTCCTGTAATGAAATAGACATATGGTTATTACATTCTTATATCGAAATCTAATACTTATGAAAGTTATTGTAAAGTGAGTTTCAGCAGCTTGCCTTTTATCCATTTCGTGCATCCAACAGCTTTTAAAACGAACAGTACAACAGTTCATTAGTCTTTGATCGCTTTGAAATGAACAGTGACAAAAGCAACCGGCCAGAAACTCTACATACAATCCTTCCATCATGAGGTGACAATGTTTTGTGCACATCACAATTAGACCACTGATTTCAATCACATTCGCAGTGAGACCACATTGTAATTTGTAATCAACGAACTCAAGGAGTGGGCTGAAGGTGATTGAAAACGAGCAATTGTGAGAATGCTGAACTGCCCGTCGTAAGACACATTGATGTTTCTCGAAGATTGGAAGTACCCTTTCGCTTTGAATATCCCTTGCTCCGATATTCCCTCACAGCTTTCGATATTTAACGTACCGAGATGTCTTGCCACACTAACAAATTTGAGGAAATCGTTGGAGGAGATAGCAGTCCTATTCAAGTTTATCCACATTATTTGGAGGAAGAATCGCAGCAGCACTTTGCATTTCTTTCTACATGCCTTACCTCTTTAAATCATTACCAAACAGCACTGGGAAGGTAACAAGGAACACCCTTCCAATTTTCTTTGAGCTTTGATGTTTATAGAAACCAATTTCTTTCAAGTGTCCGACTTTTGTCAATTCATCAAATTTACCTTTTTGTGGCACACTGCTCATTCGTTTTGGCAAAAAGATTAATAGGTCGTTTAAATATAAACTTTTTGTTTAAATCTTTTTGGCCCCGTTCAGGTACGTCAATTGAATCACCTTCCTGGCCAGCATGGGACATTAGTCTCGTTTGTGAAATGAACAGGACCACTCTTTAGACACACACGGCGATGTTGACCATTTCTTAACTTCCCTAGTAAAGTTTCACTGTCATTGTAAACCAGAGTCACACATGTACAAGAAGACTTTGACGTGAAATGTTTTTCTACTGCCTCCCTTGTTTGTGTTTACTAAGGTGTAATTGAAAAAAATGAATGTTTAATTAATTTTGGGTAGAATTACTTGGTAAAGTGAAATAAAGTGTTGGTCATGACTTTGTATATTTGGTGGCTCCTAGAAGAGCCACTTTAGTTTATTACCCGTAGAGTGCAATGCCAAACTCATGGAGTTCGACCTACAGGATATTTCTGCTGCTGTGCAGTGCTGTTTTCACTCCATGGAAGGCCATTCAGGTATAGAAGTTTTTGTGATCCATATCGTAATAGAACCAGGAGTTGGATTTGGTGTCAGCGTTGTTTAAAATGAAGTCAATCTGTCAGGCCCTCTTCTCGGCGATAGCATTGCCGGCCCAAGACTGGGATAACATGATCCTATTTTTGAATAAATATGGCGAACAGTAGTCCCCCACAAAAAAAGCACTAGTTTAAATGTGTCAGTGTCACTGACTGGCTTTTTTCAAAACGCCAACCTCAAATCTTCGGGCCACCATTCTAATGGGAAAAACACATCCCCATTAATTGAACGGAACAGCTGTAGCCTCCGCTGAACAACCTCCAGTTTCGAAAGATAACGTAACGTACAGTAAAAACCCGCGTATAAGAACCTAACATTTAAGAACCTGTTAGGCTAAAATTTCATTTTTACGCACCCTTCACATAAGAACCATTTTAGGCTAAAATTCTAAAACAGGTTCTTATTTTCAAAAAAGTAAAAAAATAATGTTCTCAAAAATATAGAATTAAAAAATCTTCTCATAACACAGTCTGTACACATTATAGTTACAGCATAGTTACATAAAACTTGTCCTCCTTGAATATAATTATTATATTATTATTATTTCTTGAACAAAAGTTAAGAACCTAATTAAGAACCTAGTTAGCCTAATTTTACACTAAATACCATTTATATAAGAACCTGTTTAGGCTAACTTGAAAAAACCTAGGTTCTTATACGTGGGTTTTTACTGTACTGCTGTAGTCATCTTATGTTGCCATCTTGGTAGAAATACTTGAACACCGTGAAGCACAATCTTAAAATGTCAATGCGAATAGGTTGCTATGGATACAAATATTATAAACATTTCATCGCTATTTGATTGGCTATAACGAAAAAAACAATAAGACAATACCAATAGCCTTTAGTTATAAGTCGATCATTTTAATTTAAATAGGGCCAATTAAGTTCAAAATACCTGTAAGCAATGTACTCCCAATGAGTATAAACAGCATCTGCCATTTTTTCTCGATTTTCACCCTTTTCACTTGATCAGTGGACTGATCTATGGCTGATGTCAGTTTCTGACAGACTTCATAGAACGCAGTAAAGCTTTCACAGTTCTCAGGATGCTCCTACTGTCATGTTGCATAATTTAGGCACAATAGCTTGCAGGTGGAATGCATCTCAGCTGTCTTTGAAAACTGCCTCTTTAGGAAAGTTTGGTAACCTCGCAAGATCTTTCTGATACTACATTCCTTGCTTCAGATATCGATTGTTGCCTAACTTAAGACAGTTTGAGCTCAACTGAAAAAACAAGCTAAGGGTCTGGACTGAGGGAGAGTGGTAAAGAGGGTAGCATTTCCAAGATTCTTTCCAGCTTCTGCAATTATTTAGGTGACTCTGTCATCTTTTAAAACCAGAATGTTAAAGTTAAAGCTACGTTTGCTGTGGTTTAGAAAATGTGTATTTTTGCTCAACCTTAATTTTACACAAGTAATTTCGAAAGGAAATTTTCCACTCATAGTTTTTGGTAACTTAAATAAGGAAGCCACTCAAATTTTATATTTTTATCTATCCACAAGATATAATAATAATTAATTATTTAACATTTTTACAGGTACACTGTCAAAAACTTGATGAGTAATTTCTTAGATATTGATTTTGTTTTAATATCGATTTGTAACTTTTTTGTTATTGTCCAAGTCCGGGAGATGAGATTTTGCTACTGCAATCTGAATGCCTCCTTGTACTGGTGACATGGAATACAGCGAGTTTATCCGCTGATGCTAGAATGGAGGTTGCTTTGTGGCAAACACTGTCTTGTCAGGTTTAACCACTTGTCAGCTTTAACCACCATTTTCTAGCTCCCTCATTTGCTTTCGGACTGGAGGACCATCAGGTCTTATTCTTCAAGAAAATTTACTATATACTCTCTCAGGAGTATCATTTCCTTGATCTCTTCATTGGACACTTTGTTTTTCCAGTAAATCTCACTAAGAGAAGATGCCTTAAGAATGGCCGACTGAAAGGAGCAAGATCTTTCCGTCAGCGACCCGTTTGGCTAATCGCTCATATTTGGCCCAAAGATACCCTTTGGTAAGACATTTGTAAAAATCATATTTAAAAGTTCCAGCGATTTTTTTATTTTTCAAAAAATTACGAAAATTGGAAAACGGGGTCAAAGTGCGGTTTTTCTTTCAATCAAATGCCCAAAATAAGTTGCGAGAATGAAGTCCCGGCAAAGTCTCAAAAAAACTTCAATTGCCGTCACACTTCACAAAAAAGCGGAACAGACATTACTTTACATTCTTCAACTGTTAAAATTTAGAAATACATGATAATATGATTTTGCAAGCCATTTTATAAATCGATTGGCTGGGGTGACATCTAGACAGCTAACTATAGTCAGGACGACGTTAACTATAGTTAGCTATTTCGGTAATGTGAGCGCTTCTCTGTTCACCCTAACTATAGTTAGAAAATTGATCCAAAACAATACAGACTATCTATAGTAATACCCAAGCAGGGTTCATGGGTTAGTTTTAAGTTTACAAATGAAAAACCAATCAGAAAGCAACACTCCTTTTCACACGTGCAAGAAGAACATAAATATGCAAAACAAAGCGTGAAGAGAAGGAAAAAATGAAAAATATTTACGATTTTTTACATTGTCACATGTCAAAAATATTTTTCCGTACACAGCAAATGATCCTTTCGTAATCATGTATTTACCTTCACTGGATTACCCACAGGTCTGATACCTGTTTTCAACCAGTTTGCTAGTAAATCTCTGATGGCCTCCCAGTCCATTTCTTTCATTGGATCAAGATTTTGAAGGAAGCCAAAAGATGAACTTGATAGTGCCCTCCTACAACGTTGGTGTGAGTGCTCGGGAGGATCTACATCTCCCTGTTGATTATTTGCATTGCCATCCCGAACAGATCCTCCGGCAAAAGTGCTATTTTGAAATAGTTGTTAAGGACTGACGTTCCTCGTCGCTGAAATGGAAAATTCCAAAAATTAAGTTGTGATTGACCAAGTGAAAAGTCATAGACTAAAAATCAACTGAAAGGATAGAAAGCTTTCTACTATAAAGCTAAAGGATAAGCATATGTAGTCGGCTTCAACACTTGAATCAGTGCCAGTTTTACTGGATGTTAAACCCTTAAAAGCCTAATAAATTCTGTCTCATAGTGAAAATTTCTTGAATATCCACTAGACGATGAACCACAACGTAATCCTTTGCTAATATTGCACAGAGGAGTGTTTTGTACACAGAAATTCGACATGGATCGTGAACGCCATCTTGACTCCCCAGGCCTCTCACGATGCTGGGATAATGACACGTTGCTTTGCAGAAAAAGTGGCGCCATATTCAAATTACGAGACCCTTGAAATTCATTTTGACATTGCGTTTTTCGGTCGAGCGTGATCGCCATCGACCGTTAACTTTATACGACCATTTTAATTTTTCAAATTCCATATAAGGTTCATTAGTGATTATTTCATTTTTGTAATATAGGTTAGATCGAATCCAATCGCTTATCTCCTTGAAACTCAGCGAAGTAAAACCAAAATCACAAAGAACCTCTTAACAATGTAAAGAGGAAAACAATATATCCAAAAGAAAGAAAAAACTCGAGTTCGCACATTGGGAGAAGTCTAAATATACAGATAGCTTGAAGAAAGAAAGAGAATGGGAAATTCAAGACTTGTAAGGCGACTCATTTCTTTTCTTCGAAGTTTGGTCTCTGCAGAAGAACTACAGACTTAAAAGATGGGTAAATAAAAAAAATCAACGCAAAGACACCCTTAGAGCTTGGCTACACCGTAGTTCTTTTTTAAAGAAACCTTTCACTAAGTGTGGAATGTTACTTAAAAGTTTACTTTCCAAACTCTTTATTAGGATCGTCAGTGTCCAATTTTTAATAGATGGTTCTTCTTTCTTCGTAGCTTACTACTAGAAAGGCCGGTAAACCCGCAACGAATACTTTAGCGCCTGAAAAACACGATTTTTAGTCGGGCAAGAACAAAGTGGTTTTTTTTTTCGTTAAATCTTACTCTTTTCATTTGGATGCCATTAGGAGGGGCTGAAAGGTTAATGAACTACTTGCCTTAAACCGCAGCCTGAAAATGGAAGTCTTGAGCTAGCTCAATTGTTACCAAATATTTCAAAAATGTCTGACGAGCATCCAAAATGGCGGCGAAATATAGGCCATATTTCAACAGCATAAAAATACCCCTGGTACCTAATTTTTCGAAAATTTGAATTTACAGCCTCAAAGTATAATCATTAAACATTTACCATGCCAAGTTTCAAGGTCGAACTCGAAACGCTTCCTGCTGAGAAAATTAAAGATGTCAGGTGTATGTTCAGCTCAAATGACACAAGATTTACGGAGGTTGTCACTTTCAATTTGCCGATTAAATTCTAAACACCATCGATTTGTATTGTAGACCGTAAAAGAAATCTACTTGTATGTAAACAACATGTTTAGGGGTCTTAGAAGGCGGTACAAGTCATTTTAGCCGTAAATTTATAAATCTAGAGTCGTCATTTTGTAGTGGCTTAATGTTACTTTGGCAACAAACGCTGCATGTTGACATTACAAACGCAAGACTATCGAAGCGTTCAAATCTAGCACAATCTATAAAGCTTTTTTTAAACAGTTTGCAAATCATTTTGAGTGAAAATTTTTCTGAATCAACGGCACCTCTTGTAAGATTGAGTAGTCGACAAGACAGTTTGAACGAACTGGCATTACTTGCGACCACGGGTCATTACAACGCTTTTGTACATGGCATGTTTATAAATTGACCACTCATGATCAAGAGGTCAAAATGTCGAGGAGCTTGGCAATGTTCTACTTGAGAAGTGCTCAAGGAAGTGATCAAAATGGTATTTTTGTGGAGTAATGGCTAATTAACAAATTCCTTTTTAACTAATACATGTACATTGGAATGCAACAAGCGAAACAGTTCGACCCCAAATTATGCAATGTATTCATTTGGCGTTAAATATAGCATGATAAAAATAGTCACTAGTAACATACCATCTCTAAAAGCTGTACATCCACCTCACTGCCACACCACATTAGCCTTTTCGATCTCAAAGTTTCTGTTGTAAGCATCAAGGACAATGGTTGAATCATTTTCTGACAACATTCAGTTCGGTTCTCAATTCACCATGTTCACGTCAATGCAATAGTTTTGGTAAACTAAGGCTTTTCGTAAATTTGGTGTATTAATATTATTAAATATTCATCCCGCAAAAAGTAGACATTTATTTACAGTGACTTTGTCTTGAACGTGAGTCACAAATCGATAACACCACCTGGTTTCCCTGAGAAGCAGTGAGCACATTCTTCTTCCTTAGCCTTGCTTTTTGCATGCAGGATCGTAACCAGGTATCAGGTACCATCGCTGGTATATTCGTCTTTTTCTTGCTGGCATTCAACAAAAGCAGCCGGTCTTTTTGCAGCAAGCCGTGAACAAAAAACTTGCAACAACGTTTTTTTTACATAGAATGAGATCAACTTCATCATCAGAACAGGTAAATTTATACCCACAATTCCGGCCAAAAGGGTTGAGACACCGCTAATTTTCACTAATTTTGGTACAACAGCTCATGTTTGTCAATCTCCCCTTCCCTATTTCAATGTTGTCAATGTTGTCGTTTTATGAAAACTAAGCCTGGTGAATTGCAAACCCCATAAAACAACATTGAGTGGAGGGAGAGGGGGATAACATGTTTTTCACAAGCTTGCCAGGCAAGACATTCGCGAAAAATCTGTGAAATGCGTTTGTCTCAACTGGTTTCGTCCGGGATTGCAGACTGGTCATGTCCTTATCACATGACAGTAGTGGTTACAGTAGTGGAACGATTTCAGTGTCGCGCTTTCGTTCTTTAGTACCATAATCACAAGCTTCACCAAAAAGGGCCTTAAAAAAACAACAACCTTCCATTTCCAGTGAAAAAAACTTGACTTTTCACTCATGTCCTGCCTTAATGTATCAGTCAATTCCAAAACCACCCATGTCCCCCGGGCCATTGAAAATTTTTGGTCAAATTCCCTACTATATTATATTGACAGCTTACAGTGGCTAGGGCTTCAAAAAGGTTCAAATACCCCCACGTTTTCCAGTTTTTAAATAGGAAAGAAAGAAAATTCCCATGTTACTTTTGCTTCATGTTACTTGAAAACGCTTTTTCTAGCTTATCTATAACGGAAGCATAAGAATAAAATCTCCACACTTAGTTACATTTCAATAAAGGCAAAAGGCTATCAAAGCAAAAGCAGAGGTGGAATCGTGAAATGACAGGAGTTCTGTCAGGATTGAATAGATTATAAAACCAAAACGAAACCCTCTGGCAGGAGACCGCTAACTGATGTTTTTTCGATGGTCCAATGCTGGCAATTTTCAAAAATGTCTGATTCTTAGAGACCGGCATTCTTAAGTTCATCCCAAGCATGGCCTCTTAAAAATGGTAGTGTACCATATTTCTCGATTAAATGTGGGATCCCAATTAAACACCGGCCGCATTTACATGCACGTTAAAACTGCTAATATTTAAATAAACGCCGGGGACATTTGATCGAGGTTTCAGGGTTTGTTTGAGGTCCAGGTGTTGCCGTTTATGAACTTAAAACTTTATATCTGAAACATTTACTTGTTCCCATGTTGTTCATGTAGTGTTTTGGTTCTGTTTGTTACAAATCTTGATTGCAAAGTGCTGTACGCAATACTGTATCTCTTGGTAATAATCATCCTTGGCGACCCAGGGGCAGTTTGTTGAGGCGGGACAAAGGGAAAAATTGTTCCGCCTTGACAAACTGGTCCTAGGTATCGAAGGATGGGTAATAATAAATTGACTTGAAAAATGACAGAAAGTTTCACTTTGTTAATAAATGCCGGGACTTGGATAAACGCCGGTGTCACAGCCGATTTGGACCCCCCCCCCCCCCCGATTTGGACCCCCCGGTCCAAATCCACTAGCCGATATGGATCCCTCTTCGCCGATTTGGACCCCCTAAACAATTGTTATTTAAGCTTTGTCTACTTCTTACTCAGTAAATTTTTCCATTTGCAAGCATATTTTTCAACGTTCCCTCGAATGACAACACAAAATTTGTAATTAAGACAATGAAAACAAATGCATATCTTGTTATAATTCTGCCATTTTTATTATAGTAAATAAAATAACTTTATATAATAGCGATGCAATTTTGCGTTCTACGCAGGCCTGTACATTATTACGGAAAATTACTATAATTCATTGCAAAGCTTATTGTAAACTAAAGACCTGACTAAAGACAGTGTCTAACTACGGATCCTGTTATAATCTTACGGTATTACTAACTTAAAGTCTTAGAAAATCAAGAACTTCGTAATATTCTTATTTTTAAATTATGCCTTAATATAGACAAAATAATTGCAATCAGCAATAGTAGCAATTATAACCTAACAGTAACTCAAAGTCTAAGAAGCACGGCATCACCCTCTTTGAATTTCAGTGGCTGGTGCTTTGCATCGTACGACGTCTTTTGCCGCTCTTGTGCTTTGTTGATGTGCATTGCCTTAGCCTTCACTTGGTCGTGAACCTGCATCATAATGCGGACTTTCTCATCAAAGTCAGAGGGTGCATCTTCAGCGGGGCCAGAGGATGAGTCGCCATCAGTGCTGCTAGGCTTTGACTTAATTGCCATCTCGATTGGTAAGACAGGTGCACGGCCAAACATCAACTCGAACGGCGTGAATTTTGTGGAGTCGTTTTTGCTGGTTCGATAGGCGAACAGAATGGACTTGATGTGCACGTCCCAGTCATCTTGGTTTTCGTTTACGAACTTAACTAGGGCTCTCGTTAGCGTCTGGTTCATTCTTTCGTCAAGGCCATTTGACTGCGGGTGGTGGGCCGAGCTGATCCTATGGTCAGTGCCACACAACTTAAACAGCTCCTCGTTAACCCAGTTAACGAATTCCCGACCCTGATCAGACATCACAAATTTCTGCTACTCCGTATCTGGTTATCAGGTCGTACAGAAAATTCGCCACACCTACAGTGTACAGGGCCAATGAAATATTTCTTTTTAAAAATTAGCCTAAGAGCCCGACTCGTTTTCAATGAGGGATTATTATTTCTTCACTAAATTTTCTCCGATTTATTTTTGCGCTCTATGCGAACCTCTTTTTTAACCACTGTTTACATGCTTGCGCATGCAGTTACTGAATAGCCGACAAACTTGCTCTATCGGCACTGTTACAAAAAAAACTTTTTAAAGAAGTCGGAACCTCTTTTAAAAAAAGTTGTGAAATGTAAACAAAAAAGACAATGTAATTAAAGTCTTTGAGTGAGTTATTGTCCAGTAACTATTGATTACTCCATAATGATAATTCGTTCTCTAAGTGGAGTAAACTAGACAAAAAACGCGGTGTTAGCAACTTTATTTAACCTGTTTTGGGTGCCTTGGGTATTGTCAAACTATCAAGAACACAACAGTAAATGTGTTTTTACGCTTTCGGTATGATAATAATTATAATACCGCGAACAAGTATTTTCTCCTACTTTCACAACTAATTTAAACAGAAGTAATAAAACTTGCGTTCGCACTTTTTGTGAGAATCTTTCTATTTCAAGTTTACAACTTTTAACAAAGCTTATACTACAAAAAACACTTCTTACGCTGTTAAAGTCGAGAAAACTGCTCTTTCTTTTGTCGGCAAAGCGAAAAACTGTTTTAAAAGTCGGAAGCTATTTAGAAGAAATCTATTGTGTAAAGTAAAAACAAAAAGAAAACAATGTAATTAGAGTCCAGTAGTAATCTTATTGTCCTGTATCTTTTCAGGTTTTGGTAAATTCACTCAACTGAACATTTATTCTAACTAATAACAGTAAGGGACTAATTAGCCGAACATGTCTTATTATAAGTTCAGACGTAGACAACAAACTAACAACGTTGTCTATTTCCTCTTTTCAATGTCCATGAAATATTCGTATGGACATTTAATCATCTTTTCTTTTATTCGTTTACGACTGCAGGAGTACGAAAGTAAAGTATGATCACTTCTGAAGGGGGGTCCAAATTCCCTAGCCAATATGGACTCCCGGGTAGCAGATTTGGACCGGGGGGTCCAAATCCAGAGGGGTCAAAATCGGCTAGAACACCGGCTTCAAATAAATGCCGGGTGCACCAGGCCAATTTTTAAATGAGCACTGGGGGCATTTAATTGAGAAAATAAGGTAGGTCTGCTTAGGCCAGACGTTATTGCAATATTGGTAGCATGAAGTTACTTGAAGTTCTTGTTCCTTGCCTAACCTGGATGTCGGGATAATATATTGTAGTATTTCATTCTATTAAAACACTGTTTCTCAATGCATGTCTAGATAAATGAGTCACTTGAATGCAGTGCAAATCCCTGAACCACAGACCACCCTATGTGTTTGCAGTAGAATATTTGTTGAGTTACGAGATCCTCGAAAGAAAAAGAATACAATTCAACACATCCCGTTGTATTTGTGCGGATAAGAGTTTAGTCCTACCACTATTCTTAAAGAAATTAACCGATTCTGAAGTGTAAAATTAGCTGTCTCAACATGGTCTGTACTAAACTCGGCAACCAAAGAAATTTGAGACATACAGTTGTCAATTTTAAAAATTTGCTGACCCTACTTTCAAATAAAACCTACCCGCAAGCAAACCAGAGTATAACTAACTCAAATTAAACTGGAGGGTATAAAGTCTGTAACCACTGCATGGAATCGGGAGATTAGTAAGATGATGCGTTTTCTTCTTCTTTGAAGGAAAAAGTCACATTTCCCTACATAGTAAGTGTTCCTTGGAAGTAACGAAAGTCTACATACATACATATTTCTTACCATTTGTGAACCAAGTTGTTTTTGAGGAAAAGTGAACTTAAAAAGTGAACAATCAATGCAAATCGATGCGACATGCCATTTGTGATAAAATCCGCTGGATTCAAACACCTCAGATTAGTTGGCACTAACATGGTTTGTTTTGGTTACCGTAATCATTGTTAAGGAAGGTGAAATAATGTACCTTAGTCACCATTGCCAAAATATAGTGGTTTGATAGTAGCATGAGCAGGTTTTGTCTGTGGTAAAGCTATCATTAAAAAATTTTAAACGTCAATTACAAATTACTAAAAGGAAAAGAGATAATTCGGATGGCTAAAGTAGATTGAACAGTTTTTATCTGAAATGCCATGCCACTTGTTTGTGAACTTCTTTCGGATTTCTAAAGAAATTGGAAATTCCTATAAAGTTATGTTCCACATAATTAACTTGATAATAAACACAAAAAAAGATATCATACCAGTTGGAAGGGCTATGTTTATCCAGATAAAGACTGGCTCGATCCAGAAGCCAGTCACTTCCGTCGCAGCGTGACCCAGGCAGAATAAAATCAGGGATAAGAATCCTAACAGAACTGTTGTGTTAGTTTGCTTCATTCTGCGACCAAAGAAATGGCACATCTAAGATAAAAATGTTAAGTTAGGGTGCGTTTCTTTTTACACAGTCAGGGTCATTCTAATTTGTGTAGCAGTGAAGTTCTTTGAACAATTTACGACTTCCTATAAAATTTTGTGTACATTATATCATAAAATAGCACTGTAATCTTACCTTGATTGCTCGCCATGTCATCTACACGAAAACACAAGTTGGCGGGAATATGGTGGACTTTTCGCAAGAAAACCATTGGGCCAATGTATTTTTTTCGGATCCATGTCCCAAAGAAACGCACGGATCATGAATCCTAAAAATCCGGATTCAGATATGATCTGATGTATCCACTCGAAGTGTGGATTCTTCAGATCATTGATCCGAGATTAATCCATTTTCGGATACAGGTAAAGAAACGCAAAATCCGGATTTGGATTTTTCCCAAATAACGCACCCTTAGTTTGACATGGTTCTCGATTTAAAACAGTACTGTCGTAATTGCCCCGATGTTTTTCGGATAGAATCACTTAAAAAGGCTCTCGCTCTTGTAAGGGAAAGAGTTTGACTATAAGATTAAAAGACAACAAAGTTGCAACTTACTTCACAGAGTCTTGATGGCAATAATGACCAATCGAGGTCGTACTTATGACATTCCTTCAGATCGCTGTCAAGGACATCCATGCTGTTGGCCATGTTTCCAACTCAACAACCTGCATCAACTATTCAAATGATAGCACTAAGTAAAAGCTGTAGCAGTTTTAAAACAGACAAATTATGCAACAGCGTTTTCATAAAAATGGATGAATTTGAATGATAAGTTGATCGGGGATTCTAAAATGCGTTGTTTCCACGCAAAGTTTCAAACTCTAACATATAATCAGACGCAAGTTTACATGACTTGTTAAATGATAAGTTGATCAGGGGTACTAGCGAGTAGTTTTGACGTCAAAATACATGAAACATTGTCCTAGTGGACTAAGTGAAGTAGCAAAGAATACATGCTCAAGCAAACGAAATAAACTAGATTCCAAAGCAATATGAGTAATCTTGTAAAGCTTTGAATGGGAGCAGAATAACTGGTCTTTTCTTTTTGTTGTTGTGAACAATCATTAGAGACAGGTGATGATGTTGACTATTTCTTAACTTCCCTAGTAAAGTTTCACTGTCATTGTAAACCAGAGTCGCAGATATACAAGAAGACTTTGACATGAAATGTTTTCTACTACCTCGCTTGTTTGTGTTTACTAGGTGTAATTGAAAAAAAATGTTCAATTAATTTTGGGTAGAATTACTAGGTAAAGTGAAATAAAGTGTTGGTCATGACTTTGTATATTTGGTGGCTCCTAGAAGAGCCACTTAAGTTTATTACCTGTAGAGTGCAATGCCGAACTTATGGAGTTCGACCACCAGAATTTTTCCGCTGCTGTGCAGTGCTATTTTTACTCCATGGAAGACCGTTCAGGTATAGAAGTTTTTTGTGATTCATATCATAATAGAACCAGGAGTTGGATTTGGTGTCAACGTTGTTTAAAATGAAGTCAATCTGCCAGGCCCTCTTTTCGGCGGTGGCATTAGAGACCTTAAGCATCGAGAACGTTGGACGTCACGGACGTTCAGCGGAAGTGATTTTTCAGCTGTCGTCAGATGTTGCTATGGATACACCGTCCGTCCCCGATGATGCGTCACGTCGACAACGTGAAAACGCATGGTTTGCCGTCTTGGAGAAAACGCAGAAAAAAAGTGGGTTTGAGATCGAAACTGTATTGCTTTCAATATAATTTGAGGTGTTTCCTGCGAAAAAATTCATTACATTTTCCACTGGACTTGTAGTCATGTCAAGCTTGCAAGTTCCCGAAGGAGAAAACGCCGGTCAAAACAGGCCCTTGAGCATGAGGTTAGTTGTAATTTAGTTCGAGGAGATCAGAGTTAATACAAGTTAGGCCTGATGTAACTAAGCTTTTATTTTTAGAAAAAAAAGACATTATTAGCATTATGTTAAAGTTTACTATGCCGGAATAAACAAATAGCGATATTTGTACGTTGGTTTTCAACAACAAGCTGTCTGCGCTTTCTGTTTTGTTTACCTTTTTCGGCTGAGGTTACGTCCGGCACTAACTTTCATCCATACGAATGCACTCATTTTTTTTTTTTTTTAATAACCTTTTTTATAGGAATATCGAGACTGAGATTGGCGAAAGTTTAAGAATATGAGTAGAATATACCCAAACTGGTTTGCGTGTCCATAGGAAATAAAATTCAATGCAATAGAAGCACACAAAAGCAAATACATTTTATGTTTTTAATGAATTAACGTAGCTTTTCCGTGGTAAATATATATCCCATGCTATTTGTTTAACGACTGGTAATATCTATGTTATTTTACTGACATACTATCCCCTATAATCCAAATTTATTGAAAATATTTAAGCCTAAAATCGCCGGGCAGAAGAGGATATTCAGCCTAGGAATAAAAAAAAATAAACATTTTTACAAAAATAGAGTGTAGGCTCGAAACTGCAAACTTTGAAAACTACATTCATGAATGTAATGGAATTCAATCTGGTGGCTAAAAATAAAGTAAGTCAATGAACAAGTTTTCGTTATTTGCTTGGACTTATTTACATACAGTATAGAGAAGTTGGACGCTTCAAAATAAATTGATGAACTAGAGCTGTTATTGATGTAAGCCAGTAAGCTTACGAAATTTTTGTATGGGCTTCTTTTAATTTGCATAGGTTAACTGAAATTTCATGTGTTTTTTAAAACAGTGGCAAAATGGAATGGAATGAAGAAAAGGACATTACCCTCTGCCACGAAGTGCTACAGCTGGAGCCTTACAAGGCAAAGGAAAAGACTGTGGGCAGGGCACAGGCATGGGAGAAAATTGCCAACATCCTCAACAAAAGGGCAGGATTTAAAGTTAGCAAGAGGTCTGTAAGAGAACATTACGTGGTTCTCGTTGAAAAATTTAAAAAGAAAACTTCACAGGAGTTAAAAGCCAGTGGTATCAGTCCTGAACCAACTGAGTTAGACAGGCTACTTGAAGAAATTATAGAGAGAGCTGAGGCCTGTATGCAGTCAAGAGATGAGGAGGATGACAAGGCCAGAGAGAAAATAAGGAAAGAACAGGAGCAAGCTAAAGATATCAGGCTCAAAGCAATGGAGTCCCTAAGTGAAACAAAGAAACGGTTAGACGTGGATGGTGAAAATCAACCCAAGCAAAAAAAGAGGCGGTCGAATGGCACTGAAATGGTGTCCTACTTGAGAGAACGGGCTACTGAAGAGAACAAGCTAAAGGAGAAAGATATTGAATTAAAATCAGTGCAATTGGAGAAAGAGGCTGAGAGGCAGCAATTACTTGACAAGCAGCATAACAACCTGATGGAAGTGCTGTTACAACAGCAGCAGCAGCAACAACAGTTCCAGCAGCAACAACAGCAGCAGTTTCTGCAAATGCAAGCCTACATGGCTCAGCAACAGCAACAGCAGTACAAAATGTTAATGGCAATATTAGAAAAGAGAAATTGAAAAACCTAAAATATGAGCACTCTTTTATCAAACAAAATTTTTTGAAGTAGGCACCCCAGCCTCTCCCCTGACCTGGGCTGGATTTAAACACAACTACTTGCTCTACTTTGTGAACTTAAAATTTTGTGCCATGATTGCAGTGGGGCCCACAACAAAAGCAACAAGTAAGTTTTTATTGTTCCAAAGAATCACCATTTATTTCAGTTGGATTATGTTTAATGCTTCTTTAATTTAGCGTGATAAAATTGGCTTCCAACATATCCTTTTATTTGGGAACTTATTGAAAGTTGCATTTTATTTAAATGCATTTTTGTCATTAAATAACTTTATATAATATTTTGAAAACAAATTTATTCATACATACATTACAGTTACATATATCCTCAACAGGTACTATTAATAAGATATTAAAGCCATGTACTGTAAGTTATAATTTACATTACTTAATATAACAAGCCACAAAATTGTCTTATTTGAGCACATTGCTTTGAAACAAACTTTTGATTAAAAAATGTGAGCTTTGACATAGTGTGAACCAATAATTATTGATATGATAATTTTTACTGTATTTGCTTTTGAGCCTTTTTTATGATGAGCCCCTAAACTTGGGAGATTGCGTGACCACAGTCCCACAGTTATTGACGTTAAATGATATATATTTTTTTGCCAAATTTCTTGATGGTCAAATCAATTGACTGCATGGTTCCAAGGCACATTTCTGAGAAGTGCTTCTCAATTATTCAGTCTCAATTTCTTTTTGAATGATAGCATTTGTATAGGAATATTTATTTATATGTACATAATTACAATGCTTTTGTTCCAAAATACTAATTCATATGTTCATAATTACAATGCTTTTGTTCATAAACACTTATTGATATGTACATTATTACAATGCTTTTGTTCAAAAATACTTTTTCATATGTACATAATTGCAATGCTTTTGTTCATAAGTATTTATTCCTATGTACATTTAATTCCACATGCTTAAATATGTACCACATTTTAGTCATTATCACAAATTCAATTTTGCATCATTAAAAGCTGTCATTATAAGTTTTTTAATGTTACACCAAAAATGTAAATTATATTGCAATGAGTTATGATTCAAATGTGCATTTAAAGTAACAAAATGAAAACATTTAATTTGTAAATTGCATTAAATATGGTTAAATAAAAACCTTGAACTTTTATACTATGATTTGGACTTACTGGGAGTTGTAATCACAGACATAAAAACAAAAGAACTGGAACTGGGATTTTTTAACATTGGAAAAAAAAACAATAGGCTGGGAAATTGGGGTTGGGCAAAATTTGTGCTGGGAAAATTGGATTTATAACCAACCAACCCCCCCCCCCCACCCCCTTTCAGGACTCCATAAAAGCTGGGAAGGGATTTCATGTTTTGAAGTATACAACTTTAAGATTATTTCTTGCTTGCACTGTCATGTCATAAAAAATAAATTAGAAACCATTCAAGGAAAGAAGCCAAGAAAATGAAATGTCATATAGACTAACACTGGCAAAACCTCTCCAAGTCTCATGCCATTTCTGAGTTATTCTCCAAAATGTTTCACTCAACTTTATAGATTTTTGAATGGAGATGCCATATTGGTGTACAACTTTAGAACATGAACATGCATATGGCTGCTGCAAATCAGCCAAACCATCTGAAATTCACTTGTGATGAAAGCGCTTGAAATCTCTAACTCGCTAATGTGAACTTGAAACATATCTCCTCTAAGACTTTAAATGTTCAAAGTGCTTTTGAAACCATAAGTCAGAGGAGACCTTCTTCAACCTGTACAGCTTTGTTGTGACCACTTTCTTCGTGAAAACACAAGGTAAACATTTGGTAATTCAAAATGCTCTATTTTCAAAGAAAATGTAATTAAGGTATTTACAGCCAAAACAGCTCAAGCGTTCCTATCAAGGGTGAATTAATGAATTCATTAACAGAAATTTGATTTCATTTTTTGTTTCAATATTCTATTCTTGAAATGAACATTCCAAAGCTCAAAATGGGGTCGAAACAAAAATGTTAGCCTCACGTAAGCCTCGCGCATGCTCAACACTGAAAGATTTGACGCGATTCTTGCAGAGCCCTGTCAAGTAAATCGGTGGAAAAGAAAGGGCTCTGCTCGCAGGGTGTAATACCACTTCTCATAAAGCCAGACAACAATCCAATCAACATTCAAGATATGAATCAATCACCGTTTGAACAATTGAAATATTCACATCAAATAAACAAAGAATGAAATCAAATTTCCATGAATGAATTCATTAATTCACCCTTGATAGGAACGCTTGAGCTGTTTTTGCTGTAAATTAGTTCTCTTACAGTGCATTCCAGTTGTTCAAAGCGTGGGCAGTGCTATCCACCGCATAAATCACTATCCAGTGGATAAGTGTTGGTAAAACAATTCAACTACACTTTCAACTGGATAGTGATTTATCCGGTTGATGGTGCTTAATCCACCCTTTGAACAACCGAGGCCAGGTGATTTACATTACATAAAATATTCCTCAAGAGAAGGTGTCTCCAAATTGAAGAATGTGGCAGTTGTATTTCCATACAAGCAGGTCAATGCATTCCTTAATAATGTCCCCACCACATATTGTTGTCCAACGGCACTTAAACCAATTTTGAGGTTTTTCTTAAAGTCAAGAAATTTGAATGAACCAATAATGTCCCCAAAAATCCATTCGACAGATGAGCGCACAGCACTCATAGACTTATTGAACTGTTCCATGGGAGCTGTGAGGGGAACTTGCCGAAATGGCTGCTGCAAGTGTATCCGGAGTGGATACGCCGGGTCTCCATACACGCACATAGCTTCACCAGTGGGACTAAAAGCATCCCTTTCCATCTCTTCCAACAAATGCGAATCTTTAAGCATTGCTGCATCATGTTTTTTGCCTTCTGTTTAAGTTTAAAACAAAAAAGGGAAATCATTCAATTAAGTTATACATGTGTGTTGTGATTTAAATATGTGCTTTCATTTTTATTTTTATTTTTCCATTTGTTGCAGATTAGAATAATGATGATGGCAAACATAAAGAAAATAAGGATTAATGAAAATTTATTATGACAATGAAATTTATGTGCGAAACGTAAACTAATTTATACTAATGGTGGAGGTGCGAAATTGAATAAATAAAGATTAAAATAACTGAAATTACAAAACAAAACTAAACCAATAAATAAATAAACTACATGGGCTTTATAAACAGTGATCACAAAAAAAAATTATACCTAGAAAATGTAGTCACCCTCTGTAGTCAATTGAATAAAAATTACAATAAACAACAAGACTTTTTTAATTCACAGCAGACAAAACATCACAAAATAAATTGTTCTGTGCAATTTTAAAAAAGTAAAAAGTCTTAAGTTTTTATTGCTTACCAACGGGGCCATACAGGTGAGCAACCAGTCCATTGGGTAATGTTACTGACTGGAACTTGAGGGCGTGTACACGCTTGTGGCCATTATACACCATCTTTTGATTTTCCCCTGGCCTGCAAATTGGCCGCACGGTACCATCAACAAATCCAAAACAATTTGAAAGCGCTGCCCCCCTACCAGCTACAGCATCTGCATAGACTTGCAGGTTATCACTGTTTAGGAGTTGGTGATTCCACTCAGTAAGTTTAGTATGATGGTTGTCGTATATCCATTTCTCGAAGCAATTCGCAATCATGCATATTTCTGGGACAGCACGTCCAAACCTGTAAAGGTAAATAAAAAACAATCAAACACGAATTTTTATCTCGCAGTCTCATAAATGTCATCTGTTATTAGCTCAAAGCTCACAATTTAATTGCCCAAAGAAGCAACAGGTCCATTTTTGATTTTTCTATGTTATAATATATCAGCAACAAATAACTGTCACCTAATTAACGAGAAGAACTGCAACATTAAATGCTTTAGGTTCTACGTATTAACTGTGACCAGGTTCACAAAAACGTGACATTGCATTTTTAGTATAATTTTGGAATTACAGTTTAGTAGAAACTATTTCCTTTCTTTACTGAATAAACCCACATAATCTAACCACACAGGATTTACATCATGAATTTCCTATATGTCACACCACACCTTGTATTAGAATCATAAGAATATCCTTCTATTGTTTGTTTCCTTATAAAAGAAGTGCAGTTAGTTAGTTTAATTCAGTAGTTCAAAGTGTTTTGTTAAACTCAACGTCTTTATTCACGGCTTCTGGTGTACAAACAATCTTTGTTTCACAGCTTCGATTCTGTGCATGGACTTACAACTTTGAGCACAGCGAACACGATGCGAGTCACGTGACGCTCGCTGTAGGGTACCCACGGGGGTACAATTACAAGTCAAGTTTTTCGGGTTTCCTACAAAGTCTACCCCTGCGGGTGTAGCGGGCTGTAACATTCTCCCCACCTTGTCCTCTATCGGAGAGGACAACACTGCGATTTGGCTTACTAACAGGAACAGTACTAGTTTCACTATGAACAATGTTTGTTTCATTCTTCTCCCCACCATGCAAACGAACTTCTTCAGGAATCACTTGTGGGGCTGTTGATTCTACTTCTAACTTGTGTAGACGCTGTACCGGTCTGCGTAGAACACTCTTCTCAGTTCGTACTGTTGCCGTTCGCACAAGTTTATCCCGTCCAGGGTGAACTTCTTGAACTATAGCCAACGGCCATTTTCCACGAGACACATTATCATCTGAGATCAGCACAATATCTCCTACTTTTATGGGGGCTTCTTCTTTATGCCACTTGTTTCTCACGGTCAACTGATGCAGGTACTCTTGCTTCCAGCGCTTCCAATAGTGGTTAAATAATCTCTGCACGTAAAGATACCTCTCCATAATTTTCTTACTGGACATCTCAAGGCTGTCTTCATTAACATCAGGTAGTTGGTTAAGTGATCTGCCAATGGCGAGATGGGCAGGTGTAATTGGCGATGGATCTCTGTGATCATCACTCACTGCAGTCAGAGGTCTTGAGTTGATGACACCTTCTATTTTAATAAGCAGTGTGTTCAGTTCAGTGAAGGTAAGACGTGCTCTTCCTAGGACCTTACGAAGTGGTTCTTTGACTGCTCTACAAAATCGTTCCCACCAACCACCTCTCCATGGCGAGCGCTCAGTGATAAATTTCCACTTGATCCCCTTTGATGTTAACTCAGACTTGATACGATCTAGATCCATTGCATCCCACATAGATTGGGTTTGTGTCTTGTGGTTGGCATACAACTTCTTGATTTCATTACTTGCTGCTACAAATGTTTTTGCGTTGTCTGACCACACTGTATCGCACAGACCTCTGCGATTTGTCATGCGACTAAAGGCTTGTAGGAACTCATCTGTTGTCAGGCTGTTTGTTAGCTCTAGGTGAACCATGCGAGACGATGCACAGGTAAATACACAAATGTATGCTTTCTTCACACTTGATCCCTCTTTCACGTAAAGGGGCCCAGCGAAGTCAGTACCAATGTGTGTAAACGGTAGTGAGGGTGTAACTCTCTCCTCAGGAAGCAGTCCCATCTTCTGATCACAAGGGCCAACACGCTGCTTTTGACAAGTTACACATTTTCTGATTATTCGCTTGACTTCACGTCTTCCTTGGGTTAGCCAAATTCTCTGTCTCAAGGTTGACAATATGGTTTCTGGACCAGCATGGAACATCTGTTTGTGGACATCTACTATCATCTTTGCGACTTCAGAATGTCCATGTGGCAGGATTACTTGATGCTTTGTTTCTTCAGGAATGTCAGCGAAATGCAATCGTCCACCTACTCTTACTACTTGATCAGCTCTGTCATAGTAAGGGTCTAGCTTTAACAGGCGGCTGCTTTTGGGCAGTGCTTCTCCAGCTTTCAGCTGCTCGTAGTCTTCTTTATATACATCTTGTTGTATCCACATACAGCACTTCAACTCTGCCTGTTGAATTTCTTCAGCTGACAGCTCAGTCACGGGAGACTTGCATTTTGCTTTGAACACCTTTACAGCTCTTAACACGTAAGCAGTTACTCGGATCAACTTCATCCATGTTCCATAGCGAGACATATCGATTAATGGCTTCACTGTGACTGATGTGAAAGCATGGGTTACTCTTTTTTCCTCCTCACAGGCTTTTGGTGGACTATCTTCACTTTGATGTTGGATGGGTTGATACTCAAGAGGTAAGGACAGCCATTGTGGTCCATTCCACCAAAGTCCACTTGACATCAGCTTGTCACAATTCGATCCACGTGTCAACAGATCTGCAGGATTGTCCTCGCTAGCACAGTAGTGCCAACACTCGGGATCCCATGTCGACTGGATTTCTGATACTCGATTTGCTATAAATGGCTTCCATTGTGAGCTTCGTCCTCTAATCCAGTGAAGTGTCACCATACTATCTGTCCAGCATACAACACGGTGCATCTTGATTTGCAAAGTATCTACAACGAACTTCAATAATCTAGCATTGACCACTGCTGCTAGTAGTTCTAATCTCGGAAGTGACACTTCCTTGATAGGTGCAACTCTGGATTTCGACATCACTAGCTGAGAGGATGCTTGTCCCAGCTTGTCAATAACTCGAATGTACACTGCTGCTCCATAGGCCTTTGGGGAGGCATCTCCAAAACCATGTAGCTCGACGGTAGACTCCGAAGTGACACTTGTTCCAAACCATCTAGGTATGGCCACCTTCTTTAGCTGCAACAACTCTGACTTCCATGATGACCACTCCCTTTTAATGTCACTGTCCAATGGGTCATCCCACTCTAATCCTCTCCGCCAGAGCTCTTGGAAAAGGATCTTTGCTTTCACAGTGGCAGGCGAAATCAGTCCCATTGGGTCAAACACTTTGGATGCTAAACTTAAAAGACTTCTCTTTGTCATTGGATCATGGGATGAAACCATTTCGTTTGGTGCAATGAATCTGAAGCAATCAGATGTCAAGTCCCATGAAACACCAAGTGCTTTGAGTGGTTCACATGAATCAAACTTCACTAGTGGCGATGATGCTCTTTTCTCTGGGTCTATGCTATCCATTACGAGCTCTGAGTTGCTAGCCCATTTCGTCAAGTTAAATGCTGCTGTCATCATGATTTCTGACATCTCTTGTTGAAGCTTCATTGCAGAGTTGTCTGTGTCGGCTCCTGTTAAGCAATCATCTACATACATGTTATGTAGAATTTCCCACACAGCATTAGGGAATGTCTCTGCATACTTATTGGCATGAGCATGCACTGTTGCGATGGCAAGAAATGGACTAGAGTTCACTCCAAATGTCAATCTTCGCATTCTGTAAACTTTAGGTACTTCATCTGTCCTTAGATCCCTCCACAAGTACCGGTGAACGTCTTGATCCTTTGGTGCAAGTTTAATCTGAAGATACATCTTCTCTACATCTGCTATCATGCCAACTCTGTGCGTACGAAAACGAATCAGGACAGATGCAAGGTTTGGTTGTAGTGCAGGACCAGGAAGGACACACTCATTGAGAGATGCACTGTCTTGCTCTCGGGCAGAAGCATCAAATACGATTCTACACTTTGTGGTCTTTCTGTCAGCACGGAAAACAGCATGGTGCGGTAAGTATCGGACAGTTCCATCTTCACTGCTCAAGTCAGTTACTTCCTCTGCAAAGCCTTTCTCTACATACTGGTTGATTGCAGTGGTGTATGCTTCAGCTTTCTCAGGGTCTCGTTTTAGCTTCCTTTCGATACTTTCAAGTCGTTTCACAGCGTGCGCATAATTGTTCTCAAGTTTTGGACGATCTTTCTTCCATGGCAATCGAACTTCGTAGTTTCTTCCATCAAAGTTAAGTCCATCATTGAAGTCAGTGACTGCATACTCTTCTTCTTGTGACATAGTTGGATTCACAGTTTCAGTTATGCCAATTGCTTCTAGTTCCCAAAATCTTTTCAGACTTGTGGTGATCTCTTTATTCTCTACTATTGTTAGCATGGATGAGGTGTGCTCTGAAGAACTGTCTACAGGTCCTGTAAGTATCCATCCAAGGTGAGATTCTACAGCTACCAATGATTCAGGGGTTTCTCCTTTCTTACAAATTCCAGTTACGAAAGAGTAGTAGTGATCTGCACCGATAAGAACATCTACTTGAACTGAATTGCGTGGGTAGGAGTCTGCAAAAGTCAAACCTTGCAGGTGAGGATTGTTCTTAAGATTCAACTTGACAGGTCCCAAGGGATTACAAATCTTGGGTATAGTAAGAGCTTCCATTTCCACAGTTCCTGTTGGATGTCCCTGAATTGGCGAAAGAGCAAATCGCACTCTTTGAAATCTCTTGGTTTCACTTGTGTCTCCTCCCAGGGTTGCAACTTTTAATAATTCTGAGGGGCCTTGCAGACCAATGGATTCTGCAATGTTCTTTCGGATGTACGACCGTTGACTGCCAGAGTCAAGTAGAACACGAACTGTAACTTCTTGGCCATTCACTGATAGCTTAGCTAACGCTGTCTGAAGAAGTGTCTCCTTCATAGATGAAGAGGGTTTTGAAGCAGCCAATCCAGTCAATGTGGTATTGTTAGGATTCTCAGTTCTTGCGACGAAAGGCTGACTATGCAGTAACTTGTGATGACGTTGACCGCAATTTACAACAGAACACTTGGGGTGACGACAGATTTTAGAGAAATGCTTGCTGTTGGTAGGCTTTAGACAATTGAAACACAACTTGTTTTCTTGAACTAATTTCCATCTTTCATCTACTGGTTTGCCATTAAACACTGGGCAGTTAAGTGACCCATGATTTGCTTTGCAAAATCTACAACTTGGAATTGTTGGTGGTTTTGCCTCACTGAACAAAGCAGATGCAGTTGACACTTGTTCTCGGTCACTCGCTGGAATGAACGGTGGCTTTCTTGCTTTGTCTCTTTCCTTATTTGGACTACGACCTTTTGGGCTAAGATTTGGTTCTAGGTTCCTCTCTCCTGCCTCTTTGGATACAACTTGTCGATTGAGGAACTTAAAGAACAATTCAAGACCAATCTCATCTTCAGGGGTGTCTGCAAGCTCCAATTCCCACTTTTCTAGTAACTCTGATGGCAACTTGGTCTCAAACATTGGCAACAAAATACAACCATGACTCACTGGGTTTTCTCCCAGAGCTTCTAAAGCCCTAGTTCGGTTCTTTAAAGTGTCATAAAGATCTCGAAGGGATGCTGCAGTTACAACAGATTTTGCATTCATCTTGATGACTGATTTGACAAGGGATGAGGTTACCACACGTTTTCTTCCATGCCTATGCTTGAGACATTCTACTGCCGGTTGATAGTTCGCCCCAGTAACTTCAAACCCTTCAATTGATTGCAAAGCAATGCCAGTCAGCACTGAACGCAGGTAAGTGAATTTCTGGACATTGGGCAAATCATCATTGTCATGCACTGCAGCTTCAAACTGATCCCAGAAGTTTTGAAATTTCAACACATCACCATTAAACTTGGGCAACTCAATTCTAGGCAGTTTAAGATTAGATGATTGGTGACTGTCCTTTTGTACACTCCCTTTTGAGGACTGTTCATTTGAATTGGACTCCTTATTTAAGTATTCATGGGCAGCATCAACAGCTCGATCTATCATATCCAAGAATTCCCTCCAACAGCTTAGCTCATCGTCAATTTCCTCGTCTGAGAGTAGTGAAATTATACGATCTCTCAACTAAAGATATGCCATGCGAAACTCTGTCAATCTCTCGATTCTAATCTGTATCTTGACCTTATTGCCTTCACTTTCGCTCAGATTTGAAATATCACGAATTAAGGCCTCAATATCCCCCTGCAATACTTTCGCTTTACGTC
The DNA here is from genome assembly GCF_052425735.1 of Oculina patagonica. NCBI lineage: Eukaryota > Metazoa > Cnidaria > Anthozoa > Scleractinia > Oculinidae > Oculina > Oculina patagonica. The sequence continues at coordinate 32,127,165 of NC_135761.1, forward strand.
GAATCGAAGTAATTTCCTTCGACTGTTCCTTGCTAACGGATGGAGGAAGTTCTTTGCTAAGTTTAGCGAAATTCAAATCTTCGTGTGATTCTGACAGCTCTGATTTCACAGCAGTCTTTGACTCATAATATGCGTTTACTAACCTCTGAATCAAGACCTTTTTCTTTCCAGCTGTCGATAATCCCTTTTCTTTGAGTAATCCACGTAGTTGCTCCACTGATTTTCGAGATAGCTCGTCTTCGATATCACTGTCACTTCCACTGGCGGCCATCTTGTCGCCCACGTGGTTTCGAGTGTTGACTGCACGAAGTCTCACAGAAGTCAGTCAATCCACAGCAAAATGTTCTTGCGATCTTCTAAATCCACAGCTCGAAGGACCATTATGTTTTGTTAAACTCAACGTCTTTATTCACGGCTTCTGGTGTACAAACAATCTTTGTTTCACAGCTTCGATTCTGTGCATGGACTTACAACTTTGAGCACAGCGAACACGATGCGAGTCACGTGACGCTCGCTGTAGGGTACCCACGGGGGTACAATTACAAGTCAAGTTTTTCGGGTTTCCTACAAAGTCTACCCCTGCGGGTGTAGCGGGCTGTAACACAAAGTGTTCAAGACCTGCACTTACAAGCTGAAGACCCTTTGGTCAAGTACAATACTATTCCTTGTGACCTAAGTCAGTGATTCATTTCACTCAGGATTTTGGTATGTCACATTTGACCTTGTCATTATGTTTACAGTTTAGATTTAAGTTCAATACTACAGTCAACATGTACTTATCTTAAGCCAATTGTCTAGTCTTTGCTTGAATCCTCTGTTGATTCATATCCAAATTGTATCCAGAACATTGTATATGTAGTTTCCAAAACATTGTATTTACATGAAACTCATTTTGTTACACAATACTGCAAGAGTTCATTGTTGAAATTAGATATTTCACTGTTAGTCTAGCTTTGTTTAATGCAGCTATGATGACAGATGTTGTCCTGTCACAAAGTAACAAGTTTACAGTTTTTCTCAGTTTTGTGTCTAAGAATCATTTAAATCGCCATCAAGATTAGTTTATTTCTGGATAAGAGGATTAATACTTTACTTAGTGTCATGCAATGTTTATTGTTTTGTCATGCAATACTTTGTAGGAATTTAGTGAATGATCATTTGCAAGACTCTAGTTGTACTATTATTTCTGTATTATATTTTGATTATTTTATTGTAATATTTTTAGTGATTTGCTATTGTAATTTATTCTTTTCAGTTTGCAATCACCCTTTTTTCTGTATTCCTGCATAAATATATTTTATTGTGGCTATAAGTCTAACTATTAAAAAGGTTTCGGGCTCGGACTTTAAAGAGGGAAAGTCTGGTCCTCGGATTTGATAGAAACGCTGAAGTCTTGGTCTCCACTTTTTAAATAAATGTCTCGCAATATATCTCGAATTTACAATGCAATACCCCTACCTGTGTATCATGTCACTTAAACGGCACGGGTACGCGAACCGTCGCAAGACCATGCACAACCCTTCAATCCGGTCTGCTCTCGTTCTCTGATGACATGACAAACCCTCGGGCAGTCCAAGAGCATCTGCAAGACGTGGAATGTCCATTTTTCTAACTCGAAATTCGTGGAAACACTCGATTTCGTCCATCGCATCCAGGTGAAATCGATCGTAATCACTGTGCGGGAATGTTGGATTTTTCGAGAAACTAGCGTCGTACAACAAAATAAATTCTTCTTCAGAAATAAAATGATGACTTAACGATAGCAGCAGCATCTCTCGAGTTTTCTTTAAGCTGCACATGATCAAAAGACACTGAAACAACTGGAAATAACAACCGTGTTTACATTTTACGGTCGACTGACGTCTGCAACATTTGCTTAACGTAATTAGTCGTGATTACGTGACGGACGTTGTGACGTACTCGACCCAGGGCCTGTAGCTCGCGGCCGAACGTCCGTGACGTCCAACGTTCTCGATGCTTAAGGTCTCTATTGCTGGCCCAAGACTGGCGCAACATGATCCTTTTTTTTGAATAATTATGGCGAACAGTCATTCCCCCCCAAAAAAGAGCACTACTTTAAACATGTCAGTGTCACTGACCCGCTTTTTCCGAAACGCCAACCTCAAAACTTCGGGCCACCATTCTAATGGGAAAAATGCATCCCCATTACGGAACAGCTGTAGCCTCTGCTGAACAACCTCCAGTTTCGAAAGATAACGTAGCGTACTTCTGTAGTCATCCAATGTTGCCATCTTGGTAGAAATACATTAAACACCACGAAGCACAATCTTAAAATGTCAATGTGAATAGGTTACTATGGATACAAATGATATAAACATTTCATCGTTATTTGATTGGCTATAACGAAAAACGCCAACCTCAAATCTTCAGGCCACCATTCTAATGGGAAAAACGCATCCCCATTACGGAACAGCTGTAGTCTCTGCTGCACAATCTTAAAATGTCAATGTGAATAGGTTACTATGGATACAAATGATATAAACATTTCATCGTTATTTGATTGGCTATAACGAAAAACGCCAACCTCAAAACTTCAGGCCACCATTCTAATGGGAAAAACGCATCCCCATTAATTGAACGGAACAGCATGTTCATCCTCATGGCTCCTATTCTGGCGTTAACAGATGCTTTTACATGACAAAAAAAATAAATTAAGACGTTTCAAAATGATAAACCTTTTTCACATTTGACATGCTTCTTGATTCCATACACAAACAATATATATAAGCAGAATAATATGGTTTGCCAAACGATGACTTCCAGTAGGAGGATCAAAGAAGATACTGTGCTTTCAATGTAAATTTTAGTTGAGTGTACAGTAAAGCGTTGTCGTCTTTTCGGCCTTCTTCAGAGTGGAACACTACTATTTACAAGTTAAAAAATAAAAAGTTAAAAATGCTAAAAGGTTTACAGATTCGCATGTATATGTACTGGATTAAAAAATAATAATTACATAATACTATACAAACTTTAATAATAGATTACATAACAAGTTAATGATGACTTCCAAGAACGTGCAGGTGATAAAATTACAACAATATATTTGCAGATGCCTTAATTTCTAGGTGTACATTTGTATAATAGTGGCCAAATAAGGACGGACGCAATGTTTGAACTAAATTCGTGTCTTTTATTGAGACCATGAGGGTAGAGTGTGAATAGCTGCAAGGTCCAATAGGCCTTTCTTGGAAGTAACAACTTGTCAATGTAAGCAGTGTGCCCCTGGCTAGTAATTTACTCAATGACAATAAAGCTGATTTCAGAAATTCCATGTACACATGTCTTTTTGTTAGTAAGCATGGAGGATTTATGATTGCGAAAACGTACTTTAAATTCTGCTGTAGTTGATTCTACATACTGCAATTTGCATTTATTGCACAAGGCCAAGTAAACAACGTTTCTAGAAGTGCAAGACAATTTTTGATTTATCTTGTAAACTCGGCCTATGGAAAAGCTTTTAAATTAGAATCTTGAATAAATTTTTTTTGCAAAGATCACATCCAGTAGAACATTTGAAACACCCTCCCATTACCATCTCTGCCTGGTTTGCCCCATTGTTGCAGCAGAATTTAAATGGTGCTAAATACATATACATACATTATATAAATAACTCTGTTAAATGTTCACCAATGAAGCCATGACAGTGCTCTACTTGCAGTGAAGGGACTACTCAGATTTTGAATGCATTGGATGTTTAATACAGAACTGTTTTGTAGGCCACCGAAATGATGACCCACTCATAGTTAAACTTCTTTTCACACTGAAACGTCAGGGTCTACATCAACAATATGATCGTGTTATGGAAACGGTTTAAAACATTTAAAATTTCACAAAGTACAGTGCGCACGCATTTATTGTCTACACACTTATTTTGAAACTAAGCCGCACTTAGTCCTTGCCCTAAATTTACTAACATCTTGGTATGGTGTTGCTGCCTCATTGAAGACTTGTTCGTCGGACGATATTTCTGAAAGTCTTCTGTTCATGGATCCAGGAATGTTTTTTTTATTATGCTAAATGGAGGGTTCGATTTGCTGTGTACATATAGGGGCGTGTTCGTTGGCTTTGAGTAGGGTTTGAATTTTTCACTATTTAGGTCAAGAGTAACTTCGAGAACATGGACAACTGTTTTTTGTATATATACATATACAGAACAGATAAACACAAATGAAGTTTTGACACACTTTTTCATGATCACCTATATTTGGACCAGTTTACCAGCCTTCATCAGGGTGAATAGCTGAAAATTGCATTACACCCCATTCCAAGTAATGCTACAAATTTAAACTTATATCTAGAGCACGCGCTTAATAAACTAACAATGGCGACAAGTTTGAGTTAAGCATTTTGTGCGTTTAAATTAAACCAGCGCGATAGCATTAAACTCCTTTACATAAATAGTTAATGATAAAGGGCTTGGTAAACTACATTTTGTGCCAGGCATTTTCCGTCCAGTGGGCATTGATCTTTTTTCTACAGTTGTATTTTTTGTCGCATGTGCGTGTTTGTGACTGATGGTAATCTGATAGTACCGCTTTGTTGTGCGACGAGATAATACTCTTCATGTTAGGCATACATGAGCAGCTTAGCTTCAGTGTGTGTTTGTTGAAGAACTTGTGTAGACGGTGTCCGTTTGGGAAATATCTGTCAATCATGTTTAGGAACTTCCCTCCCAGTTAGTTTTTACGTTGGTGTTCCATGGGGGGTTGTACAATATGATTTTTCTTTGGAATTTCTGTTGTGCTTTGGCTGTGGGTTGTATGCAAGCTGATAAGATGAGATGCTGGTTGGTTGTTTGTTGATGTTTTCTGGGATGTTCTTCAGTAGAGCGGGTGGGTGATTGCTTTGTTGGTGGACGTAGAGGATTTTGTTGTTTGCTTTCATGAAGGATTTGTATGTCAAGGCCGCCTGTGTGGTTCTTTGTGGAAAGCACCGCTCCCGGTTCGTCTTTATTCACTATGAAGAATGCTCACCAGAAGCTGTACAACAATAAGGGAGCATTGCCTTCTTCATTAGGCCTTGGTTTTCTCTGCCTCTTTTACCCAAATTACAACGGTAATTTGGCGTTCAAGGTGGCTCTGACAGACATTAAGGGGTTTTTTCATCATTTTTTGCCGACAGATAAAATTTAGACAAGCATCTGTTCATCTCCTGTATTTCCATTTGCTCGAACTGTGTATTTAATTTACTTTGCTGTGCAAACCATTCTGTAAACAAAATGTTGTAACACTTCGTGTTTAAAATTCTTGTCGCAAACTTTGGAGTTTGATATAAATAAATTTAACTACACAAAAGAAGCTGTCTTACCTTGAAAGAGCTTAAATCCGTATTTTGTTGCGTTTTCGTATTTTTTGGAACTGCATTTTCTTGTAACTTTCTAATTTCCTCTTCTGTTACTTCTACAAATTCGGCTACACCCGCCGTTTTGCTCAGTGCAAAACAACAGGATTTATATTCACTGCACTATTTGGTGAATATAGTGTCATAGTCCGAGTCGCTAGACCAATCAGCTTGCACAAAACTCTCTGTTCAACTCTGAAATTATACTTATTAGGGTTATATTACACAAACTCTATTCAAAATATATGAGAAAACATCAGGTACAGTTCAACGCCCTGACACATACATGTAGGGTGCAGACGAGGTGCTGTGAATGACAAAAGTAAAAATATTGCACAGCATAAAGTACAACAAGAAAGGTATTTTATTAGAGTCACCATCTAACGATAACTTGGAAGTTTCTTCAATACAGACCATAAACTGCAAAAGGATTTGATACAGAGCAGGGCTCGACACTAACTTTTTACGCGACTTTCCATTTTGGAAAGAAGACTTCAAATTTTACTTAACATCTCAAAATTTTACTTTCCAAAATGGATGACAGTTCAAAGTTGCTTACCATGTTTAATTAATATTAAAAAAATCTTACTATGTGTCTCATGGCATTGTTTTAGTCGTTAAAAGTTGGACGTCTCATCCTCGTTCCACTATCCCACCAAAACTGCACTCCAGGTTGAGGGTTAAACTCAGCCACACTAGTCCCTTCAATACGAATCCTCATGAGACAGTCTAATACTTCAACTGACAAGCATGATTTCCAGTCTGACTTTATTTTCCCCATTACTGAAAAACCTTGCTCACAAAATGCTGTTGACAGCGGTAGAATCAGTGTAATTTCAACCAACATAAGGACATTGGAAAGCAACGCGTACATCTGAAGTGCTTTCTCCCGTTTGTCCTTCGTCAACTTTTTCTTTTTCGCCTTCTTTTTCTCCAACATCACCACTACGTTGAGAAAAACCAAACTAAAACAGACTCATTTCCCTGGAAAGATTTTGTTACCTACATACCTTCGCAACAGAAGAGGAATCCAAAATGGCGTACTTCAATATTGCACCATAACACGTGTGTTTATAGTACCCAGACCTCCCCGGGAGTTCTCTTGATCCAATATGGCGAAGAATGCGAAAATAGCGTAAAATTTGTCTTTTTAAGGCGAGTTGTCATTGTCATTTGGCTATTTTTTATCATTATCATAATTTTTACACGCTTTTTTCCATTTAAGCCTTTTAAGCATAAAATTTGCTTTCCAGTAAAGCCTAAAATTTACTTTCCAGATCAGGTAAGTATTTTGGTTCATTTTCGTTTTTTTACTTTCCAAATAGAAAATTTACTTTCCAGTGGAAATCGGGAGAGTGTTAGTGTCAAGCCCTGCAGAGTAGCCATCTAAGGGTCAAGACTAACGTGAAAGTTACTTTAGTACAGAGCATAAACTGCAACATGAAAAGTCTTTAAATACAGAGTAACCATCTAAGGGTTAAGGGTACCTTGAAAGATACTTCAATAAAGGGTGACCATAACTGGTCTACAAAACAGGCTTGTAATAGAACTTTTGAAAAGAACTAATACGAGACCAATCTGCCATTTCCACCTCTCTGTTCACTGCTGTCGGTTGTTTTTGGACCTAGCCCTGGCTAATTCGGAGGTCTGTTGCAATCTGACGTTGGCTTGCACCTGTATGTGCTAAGTCTAATAGCCTCTCTCTTATAACATCAGGGTACACCTGTCCACAGTCATAACAACCGCCTTGTCGGTTTATGCGAAGTTGAACGTTTCCTGGAGAAAAAAAAAGACAAAATTGCAAGTCAAGTTATTTACTTTAAGATCTCTTAAGGCATCGCACAAGACATAGTGGGATACGAACATACAGTACTCACCTTTTTGTGAACGTAAAGACTAAAATTTCTACTTACCATTTGCCTACGTGTCTTTATATTGATGGATTGAAATCACTCTAATAAACAAAGTAACATGTACATTACCTGGATACCCCTTACCAGTATCTTCATATTTTAAAAATTACATGTTAAATAGAGATGTTTTGCATAAGCACATTCCATATGATAATAACCTATTGTTAGTGACTAAGTTGTAATTCAGCCGCTCCGGCATCTACAATGAGTTATGTTATAAATGTATGTATCTCTATCTCTACTAAGCGTGCTACTTTTAGATGAAACTGTGAAAGTCTTCATTCACAAAACAGGCTATTTAAAATCGTTTTGACATAATAAACAATATTGAAACTGAAGATTTCTAAACTAATGCTAATATTTAAATCCACGCTCTGAACACAATATCAGCAACCAACTTCTGGCCAGTTTTAAATTTTGATTTTTTCGATGTATTCGATACCATTTTACTTGATCACTTAGGCTACTTTCTGTCATACAAATATTTTGAGCTGCATGCTGTGCACATTTTTAGTCACTTAGTTCTTCTAAAGTGCACAGCTCTACCACTGCAAAGTCAGTCGCTGTCCATATCATCAAATTTTTCTAAGAGAGAATTAGTTTTATCCATCATGCGCATGGCTTTGTTGCACATTTGTGCGTGCACCTGATTGGCTTCCTTTGCTTACTTCCCACGGGGTTTCTTTCCCTTTGTGCTTGTTTCTTTGGCGCTTCCTGAGGTTCTGAGGCGGGGAATCGTTTCTGCTAGCTTTAGCAGGATCTCTGAAGAATCTAATGCTGGGTGGCAAATTCTTGCAGCGATGTGTAAATATCACGTCACGAGTCCCAGAAACGAAATAAACCACGATATAGCCATTAAATGGAGCCAAAATACCAACAAACCACACAAAGGACATAAGTTAAGTTTATTTCTGCCATCACTTTTTAATTCAAGACGGGTAAATTGCTTTGAACGACTGATTTCGGCCTACAGTTGATATTTCACAATGATTGATAGTGTAACACAATGCAGCTTTGTAAATCATGTTCATCCAATATAATGATCATCATTATAGCTTGCTTGGTAGAGTATGTTGCAGACTATTTCACAGGAAAGGAACAGCGGACTTGAACTTGCACCTTCCAAGATGTAGAAAAGCTTTTCAACAGCAAAAGCATACTCAAATAAATTTTTGGTTGTGTCACACAATGAATTCAATATGGCGGCTTAAAGTGCCAGCCTAGCGACCGACTTTAGGCCGCACATAGCCAGAATGTAGCGCCTATCTCTTGGATTGTGAATAAATCTATGTTATCTTTCAAATCCTTGAATGTTTTGATATGTTTAATTTTCGATCCAAACTCCAGTCTACACCTAAAATAAAATGAAATTAAATTTTTAATATCAATCTGTTTTTAGCTTCGCTTGTTAACATGTAACAACAGGCAAGCATTTTACTCCATAAAGATCTTGTTCAGTTTATAGTATAGTTTCGTTATTCTCGCCGCTTGAGGGCTCTGTTTAGCCTCTCTAGCCACACTGGCTGTATGTACTTTTGATGCCGGCCTGTGCGAAAAGATCGAAGGCACTGCAACTGTTTTCAGCTTTCGTTTTGTCCCCCTACTAATTTATTTTGAAGTACAACGCTTCCATCGAAACAGCTAAGATGGAAATGTTCGGAGCACAGATGTGGAAATCTCGTTAAGTTGTCTGTTGGATGGCCAATAGTGATGATCTACTTCTTTCACATTTCCTGATCCGTTGGAATCCGATGAAAAGAAAGTGACTTTTCTTTCGTACTGTCCTGTATCCTTTTGTTTTTAGATTGGTTATTGTAACCATATGTGCAGGAATGTGGCATTTCAAGTTCCTCCAACGATGGTAAATAGGCTAGATTTTATTTGTTTACCTTTTTTACACACTTTTGAACTATGTTAAGTGAAGGCGCCATGAGTGAGTGAGAGACTTTATTTAATGAGCGTGACCCGTGACAGTAACTTAAGTTACTAATAAACTTGGGGCCCTCAGCTTAAAATAATTACAATGCTAAAAATATATTATTTACAATAAAATGCTTAAATACGATATTATTTACAATAAAATACTTTATTAAGATAAAGAATACAATAAAAATACAATAAAATACTTAAAATACAATAAAACACTTAGTTTCGTTTTGGAAAGTCAACAATGCACTGACGTCATAATCTCCCAGCAGACTTTGCGCTTAAGAAAAATGCGCCGGGAGGAAATTTGGAAGCACAAAAATTGAAAAATCAAAAGCCCAAAATTCAAATAAAAAAAAAACGATTCTGCGTCTTTTAACCACCAAAAGGGTTTTAGACAATGGTGCAATTATTATGTAATGCTGAGGACATTTCCAGGTGCACTGGGTGGAACATGGCCAGTGTTGAGGACATTACCAGGTGCACTGGATGGAACATGGCCAGTGCTGAGGACATTACCAGGTGCACTGGATGGGACATGACCAGTGCTGAGGACATTACCAGGTGCACTGGATGGAATGCGGCCAGTGCTGAGGATATTACCAGGTGCACTGGATGGAAAATGGCCATCAGGAATTACCAGTGCACTGATGGAACCACTGAGGACATTAATATATGAAATCAAGAACCATGCACTGATGCAGCAGCGACCGAGGCAACCTGAGAGGGGGGAGGAAGGGGAGGCGAGGGGGGGAGGAACAGGGATGGGTGGAACGCGGCCAGTGCTGAGGACATTACCAGGTGCACTGGATGGAACATGGCCAGTGCTGAGGACATTACCATGTGCACTGGATGGAACATGGCCAGTGCTGAGGACATTACCAGGTGCACTGGATGGAACATGGCCAGTGCTGAGGACATTACCAGGTGCACTGGGTGGAACGCGGCCAGTGCTGAGGACATTACCAGGTGCACTGGGTGGAACGCGGCCAGTGCTGAGGACATTACCAGGTGCACTGGATGGAACATGGCCAGTGCTGAGGACATTACCAGGTGCACTGGGTGGAACGCGGCCATTTTCCTCCTTCTGATATTGACTGTGTGAAATGGTACACTCTTTAATGTTTTTAATTTAATAACACATTACCCTTGATAGATGAAATACTCTTAAACTTAATCAGCACTTTTTTCTTACTTTTTTTTTTAACCTTTTTCTTACATGTTTACCTTATAAATTTAACTTTATATTACGACGAGTAGCATGAACTTAAAACCAAAAAACTGCACTTACTACAGACTACCCAGTATCAAAGACTATCCATAAATAAAGTTTCCCTACCTGTGACTGGAGCATTGTTCTTATCTCATTTTCCTCTAACAGAAATTTCAAGAAAGCAAGTTAAACACAAGTCAGTTTAGGAAAGAGTAATTTCAAGTGCAGAAAATGATTTATAAGGATTTTGTTAATTAGAGAACTTATTAAACGTCTACTCCTGGTAGCATGCTGTAATCAAACCACACGCACGACTTCAAAATACGCACTTTAACCAGCGATTTGCTGAAATAACAAACAAACAGACAAACTAAACTTACATCGAAAGAAACAAACGGAAAACTAAAACAGAAAGCGAAAAAATAATGGAAAAAATACGAAACTTACAAGATTTGTGCAAACACTTCGGCGACTTTAACATACTGACAACGAAAACTTAAAAAACACCGCAGAAAACGCTAAGCGAAACAATAGAAATGGCCGATAAAAAATGCACACGAAAATATAACAAGTAACGTCACCTAAAAATAACTAACAAAGCTAATTACAAGAAAATATGCGCGACAAAAACGGAAACAAAGGACTCGACAAATAAAAACGAATAATAAGGGGCTCCGTGGCTACACATGCATTTAGGTAAAGGCATGAGAATAATAATAAAATACTTACTCTTTTTACTAAATGTAGCATTTCGTGCCTTTGCAAGGGATCAGTGTGCCTCACCACTTCTTCTCTCCTTTGGATAGTGAAGTGAAGAGACACACTGTCCTGTGCCTCTGCCCAGTCATACACTTCCTGTCATAAACAAAGAGAATATATATAAATATGACATTTCATTTAAATGAAATATTTTGGCTAACCTAATGCAGTAATCAAGGTGCATTTCGTGAAAATAAACAGGGGCTGCAGCCAGGATAAAACATCTTATAAAACAATTTGGCTTCAATGTTTAAGAATTGTGACCTTTAAACTGTTAATACTATGTGGTGGAAAGATCTCTTTGATTAACTGCAAATTTCAAAGCTTTCAAATAATTAGAAATCCAATGATTTTGGTAACACTTGTTTGGGTTACTTAAAGACTGTTAGTGCAAATGTTTTGAACAATGTGTCGTTCGAAGTGATGAGACATAAGTAGCAACGCCACAGCTTTACGGGAAACGGTGACTTTAATTTCTGTACTGGATCGTGATTGTCTTCGTACGCAATTCACAATATAATGTAGTCAAACTATAAATAAGAACAAAAATATAACTTAATTTGTGCCGAATAGCTCTCAAAAATCCTAACCTCGACAGTATAACGTTATTGTAATAATGTAATACACTACTTACAATTCTATTTGCCACTCCCGTTAATGTTCCTTGAAAAATGTCCTTGAACTTTTACTCTTGTACTTGATCTACCGGTTAACTCAATGTTTGTAAGCTTACCGCCGCCAAAGGGCGTATTTAAATGTTCTCTTTGCCTCTAGGGACTCGGCCCATTACACTCTCTTATAAATTATAATAATCTCACATATGTGCAAACAGCAAATGTACCTGAAATGTGGCACTAGGCCTAAATTTCCTTCCAATTTTTAATCCATTTTCCAGGAGTAGAATTATTTTTATGTATGCATCATCAGGTGGTGGCGGTGACGTCACTCTTGCTTTCCTTGCCTCTCTTATCTAACAAGCAGACAATCAAGTATTTTTTTAAAAAAAGATTCAATTATTTGCAAATATAGAATATGTTTTTCAAATCCTTTTTAGCAATTTCTTTTTCTTTTTTCTTGTTTTAAAAAAAACTTAATCAACTATTTTCATGTATGCACTTTATGTACTGGTATTAGGTTTGATGGTATGAATGAATGCTTATTGTGTTTGTACCTTGATCTCTTCTTCATTGCTTTTATTTTCTTCTCTTTCCCTTCGCTTCTGTTTCCCTTTTTCTTTTGAGGTTTTGCATCTCTCCTGAGTGCAAGCCATAAAATACTACATGAAGATGATAAAGAAAGAACCACTTTTTCATATTAAAAGCTTATTACAAAGGCTGTTTGTCTTCTTGGTAAACAGAAATCTGTTAACATTTTTGTTTCAAACACAGAGGTACTATTCAAAAATCCAACACACATGTACAGTGTATATTAAGTAAATTGTGGCACGGCCGTTCAAGTTATAGACCTAACAGGCTCTATTTGTACTAGTTTTCTCCACACCACATATATATTTTTGTAACATAACATTTTAGTTGGGGAGGTGGCTATTAAAGAGTAAAACTTCACTCACCAATGCAAGAAATACACGTTGGAGACTGTTTAATGTTTATTTATATTCGATGACACCTCCACAAAATTGAAACAAAAATAATGTGGTGGACAGATAACTCCAAAAATGTACAAACAATACTATATTACTATTTATAAATTGCCTTTGTTTTTTTGTATAACATCTATTATGAGGGGCTAATTTGTATTAGAAAAAAAATAAAGAAGAAAAGAGCCTTTGTCGTTGATGGTGGTATTGCCACATAACACTTTTGTGCTCAATACTTGGTTATGTTAAACAGTTCAATGCAACATTAACAACATATGCCCTTGATTCCAGGTAAGCAGATAATTTGCTGTGTTGATCATTCCGTTAAGGGTGCAACACAAGTCAATGAGGAATGTGCTCTCTGTACATCAAAGTAATAACATTTCGAACATGTGTACCTTCTGCAGTGTTGAATGCATACAAACGGTCTGGCTCAGTGTGTGGTTGCACTGACCTATCTGGCAACATCATCATCTTCTACTGTTATGCCATGTTTATCACAAAATTTATGCAACACGAAACAGGAATATATAACAGTGGGCACAAATGAGAGTCCCAAGTCTATACGTTTATTTAAGATCTACCACCTAGCTTTAAGCCGTCCGAAGGCACACTCGATAGGATTTGTACCACTTCTTAGCGTAGTGTTAAAAATGACTTCTTCAGTTGATCTTGGATTTGGGTACTCCTATAAACAATAAGGCAGCAGTATGGCGACCCTTTACGGACTAAATTACGAATGACCATAAATCAATATTATGTTGCATACATCGATGTTGTGTGAACTAAAAGATGTTTAATACAACTAAAAGATGTTCGATTTAACTAAAGTATGTTTGATATAACTGAAAGATGTTTGTTTCAACTTAAAGATGTTTGATAAAACTAAAAGATATTCGATCTGACCAGAGGATGTTTATTACATCCAGAAGATGTTCGATTCACGTAAAAGATGTTTGTTACAAATAAAAGATGAGAAAGCGGAAATGAAGTCACCACCAGAGATGGGGCACGTGAACATGTGATGTCACTAAATTTCCCGCGCGCGCAAAGTACCCAGAGCAAGATGGCGAGTAGTAACAGGATTTATGCTAGCTCTGGCTCTGAAATTCAACAATTTATTCGAACTGTTTTGAATGCTGTAACCAATTTACAACCACGGGGCGGCCAAAGTAACGAAGATAGCTCAACGCAACAATTTCCAAGCATTCAACACGAAATTAGCTCCCAATTCAATTTGCCGAGAGGTCGAGAAGAAAATGCCAACTTCAATCCTTGTCAAAATTACAGCAGCATTCTAAGACTAGTTCAAGGCGTGGGAAACCGCCGTAGAAGGGGAAACTTTCAGCCGATAACAAGCACTTCTACTGTTCAAGAGCCCGACTATTCTTATAAAGATGTATGTTTGATTCCGAGTACCGATATCAACCAGGTGCCCAGAGGAGGCGTAAAGGCTTCACTTGTCGAAAGTGGTTTGTATGTTGACGCCTTTGAAGTAGACAAGGCTTGGAGTGAAGTAACACTATCCAGTGAGTTGGCTTCCCTATTTGAACACGCTCTAAAACGCCCGGGCCAAAACGCTATACAGTAAATAGTATTTTCATTGTTATTATTAAAATAAGCTTTAAGCAAATTCTGAAACATGATAAGTGAATGTTTCAGTTTGACAAGAAAACTTTTTCTGTGTTCCTAATGGCTTATCAGAATAACAAATCTTTTCCTACATTTAATTCAGTGCATTTCTTTTGTTGTAGACTATTACTATTATACTGTCAGTATGACAAATGTTTTCCCTACATTTCAGTCATTGTTTTTGATATGGACTATTACTATTTTACTACCAGTATAACCAATTTTGGCCTTCATTTAAGTGCATTGCTTTAGGAGGCTTGAAAGAGACTTTCCCACTTTTAGTAACTTATTACTGTATAAGTTAGGTTAGGTTAGCAAAGTTTCGAGATATTTAGGAGCGTAGAGCCAAGAAAATCGATTAACGGTTTAAAAAAACATGGTTTCAGGAGTTAACAAATTTTTAAAAGTAATGATCGACACGGGTGCTATATAGAAGAATAATAATAAACAAAATAGTACAAGATGTTTCTCAAATGAACTTATCTCTTTCCTAAAGGAATGGTTCGGGTAGAGATCGGAATAAGTCATATACACTTAACAATAAAAACTTAAAATTTCGGTTAGTATTCAAAAGAGATAAACCACCGTTAGTTTACGCACAAGGCTTTTAGCAGTTTAGATTTATGTTTCATCAGAGTTAATTTCGCGCTTTTCCTTCACGCGACTTGGACGGGATAGTTAAAAATTATTCACCAACGTGGAGGGGGCTATGTAAGTTAGGGATATTTACCAAGCTGCTAAGTCGCAAAGTGCCCGTTGAGGCGTAAAAGTCATTACTCTCCTTTCTAAAGCTTGCTAGAGTTAATGGATTTCATAGTTCAGACGGCAGTCCATTCTAAAGATAGCCCCGGAAAAATCAAGACCGCAATCAAGATAATGTTGATAATTAGCTTTTGTTTAAGGTACTTGTGGTATGTTCTCAAAGTTGTTGCGAATACTATAGAGAGACTTAATACAGCTGAGAACACATCTTGCATGTTCAATTTATGGGCGTCTGTTTGTTTAGAGCTTTGAAGATGGAAACTGCCTTTTGTTTTATTCAGTTAACTGAGAAGCATCTCAAGGAAAGGATAGCTTGTTTTCGTAATTTCGGTGGTGGAAGCGGAATCGTTGGACTTTGGATATTCTTGTTGGATCAATTTAGGTTTCTGGGAAACTGCTCACCTACCCCTCCCCAAACCTAACATTAACCCTTACTTATCGCTTTGGGCAAAATGTTAGGTTTGGGGAGGGGTAGGTGAGCAGTTTCCCAGAAACCTAAATTGATCCTTCTTGTTTTACTTCAATGATTCATGATTCACTGTGTAAAATTTATTCGATATCGTATTTATTGGATTAAGCGCCCTGGGCTCCTCTTTTAATGAGGGTGGGGGTGGGCGCTTATTCGAGGCTGGGCGCTTATTAACTTTTCCTACCTACCGGGTGGGCGCTTATTCTAGGTGGGCGCTTATTCGAGGTTGGGCGCTTAATCGAATAAATACGGTATTTATGATTCATTGCAAACATTTTTTTTTCGAAATTCTAACAATTTTTTGTCATAAATATCGTGTTTGGAAACAATTTATTTTGTCTTTCTAGGCCCTACAAACAATTTTTTTCAATATTTTTCATCCCCCTACCCACTCCAAAAAAATAATGGTCCGTCCCTAAAAAGATATTTCATTTTGAATTTTGATTTCACTGCTGAGAAGTGGGGCGCTTGAATGAAGGGGAAGAGAGACCATTTAATGGAGAGTTCAATATGGCGAGAAAAAAATTCTTTAAAATGAAAAATAGACATGGTCAAAAAGGGGTGTGTGGGAGAGGAATGTTTCCCTTTAATAAGCCCCCTCCCCCATGACATAAGCCCCCCTTCTGCCAGAAGACAGTACTGAACAAGGCTAAATGTTGCTTTATTTTCCATAGACTGATTTTGATCACTAAAGCAATATTTTTTTGACAATGTATTTCTTATTTCTCTTAATTGTTCAGTTCATTTTCAGTCCACCCACAATAAAAAGAATTGGTAGCATAGGAAAAAATATTGAACCCGCACTAAAAAAGCTAATATTTCACGCCTTAATTTCCTATCTTTGCAAATAACTCGATTTCAATTTTTTAAAGTCCACAGCAAACCTATTCAGTGGAAAAAACAGCTCTTGTATAACGGTTTCACATCTAGTGACCCTCAAAACAATATTATTATTGACTGTAAGAAACTCATAATTGTTTAAAACAGGTATTGCGCGTCTGAATCTTACGTTTTTCAAGCGACCGCATTGAGACACGATGTGGATTTTGTACGTTAATGCTTCATGTGCTAAACCGTTCGCTTATGTGACTTGACTTTTTACCTAAACTCTGTGCTTATTTCTTACGTAAACTATAAATATCAGCTACTTATAATATAGTGAAGAATAGTATTCTACATGACACGAGCGTGGGACAAAGAAAAAATCGGAGTCCCCGACGGGAATCGAACCCATGGCCTCCCAGAATACCGGTTGGGCGCTCTAACCAACTGAGCTACGTGAGACTCGCTGTGAGCTAGGCCATTTACTAGGTTGATATGTGACACGCGTCCTGCATACTGCTAGGATCAGCAATGTCGAAATCATCAAATTTGTAGTAAATAATAAAGATGGTAGATTTATAAATAATAAAGATGGTAGATTTTTTTTATCACCGAGCTTAAAATCTACCATCTTTATTATTTACTACTTATAATATAGTAAATAATAAAGATCGGTAAATTTTAAGCTCGGTAATAAATGCGTGTCACATATCAACCTAGTAAAAATGGCCCAGCTCACAACGAGTCTCTCGTAGCTCAGTTGTTAGAGCGCCCAACCGGTATTGTGATATGTTTACATCTTATCTTTATTACTTATAATATGTGTATCGAAAAGTGTTTAGTGAATGTCTTCATTTTGTACATGAAAACAGATTTAATAATAATAATAATAATAATAATAATAATAATTTATTTAATCTCTTTTGCAGTTAAAAGAAACTGAATTATCGAGTGACACTTACATGAAATGAAAAGTCTACTATTTACAATAAAAAATCTATCAAAAAAGGACCAATTACAAAAAGTATCGAAATGTGAAAAAGCTTTCAGCTCTCTTTGTCCTACATGTTATGGCATTATTATACAGGTAAAACTTTGGCGCTTTCTGCCTTACATTATACTAAGACTCTATCAGTGCTGGTCTCGGTAGCAGATGGTGAATAGGATGTTCATCTGACTTCATTTGATTCATGTATTTACCACATAAGTCTTCTCTTCTAGTGTCCATTCTTAATAATTGAGCAAGCTGTAAGGCATGAGCATATGATTTGGCTTCAGGATAAATGATGTGAAGCGCCCTTTTTTGTATCCGCTCTATTGCATCAGAGAGGTAGCCAGGGATACCCTGGCTACCTATAGAGCAGTAGTTCGAGAAGCCTATAGACTCTACCCTATAGAGCAGTAGTTTGAGAAAACGCGGAAACTACCAAGTTAAAGATCGTCTATGATGCCTCCGCCAAAGAAAATCCCAGCCAGCCATCTTTAAACGACTGCCTTCATCCAGGACCACCCTTGCAGAACCTATTATGGAACGTTTTAATCAGAGCTCATTTCTACCCTGTATTGCTAGCAGGAGATCTGCAGAAGGCTTTCTTACAAGTACGCATTAACAAAGAAGAAAGGGTTGCCTTGCGATTTCATTGGAAACTACGTGATCAATCAGCCATCGAAACTTACAGATTCACCAGAGCTGTTTAGCCTCACCTCTTCACCCTTTCTGTTGGGTGGAGTTATACAGCAACATCTAGACGTGTGGGAGCAACGAGAACCGGAGTTGGTTGCCCAAATCAGAAAGAGCCTGAACGTTGACGATTTGATATCTGGTGCATCCATAGTGCCGCAAGCTCAACAGCAAAAGGAAGGATCGATTAAAATCTTTGGTGATGCCAAATTTGTTCTTCACAAGTGAAACTCAAATGCACCTGAGCTAGAGAGAGACGGTGACCCTGGTGACAGCGAGGATCTGAGCTTTGCTAAACAACAGTTGGGACCACCAACAACACTAACAAAGCTGCTAGGACTGCCTTGGGACAAGATTGCCGACATGTTAAGTGTTTGTTTCCCACAGCAACCGGTTGAACCAACCAGAAGAGGAATCTTGTCGCAGCTGGCCAAAATCTACGACCCTCTGGGGCTGGTATCACCCACAACGCTCTGTGGAAAGCTCATATTCCGAGATGTCTGCGAGAGAAAGTTACCCTGGGACGTGCCCATCCCGATAGATTTGGATAAGAGGTGGCGGAAGTGGCTTTGTAACCTGCCAGAAACCTTGAGTGTGAAGCGAGCAGTTGCACCGTTTAGAGAGGCAATTCAGTTTATCCAACTCCACGCCTTTGGAGATGCAAGCTCACAAGGAGTCTGTGCCGCAGTCTACGCAGTTGTTGGCCAAGAGTCAGGGACGACCCAGGGTCTCATCACCTCCAAGTCTCGCCTATCAAAACAGAACCTAACCATACCAAGATTGGAGCTTGTTGCAGGCCACATGGCGGCGAACCTGGCAGTTAATGTTCGAGATGCATTGCAGAATTGTAATCCAGTTATCCACTGCTGGTTGGACAGCACTGTCGCCCTTTACTGGATAAACGGATGTGGAGAGTATCGCCAGTTCGTTGCAAATCGAGTGCAAAAGATTCAGCAACACCAAGGAATTGTCTGGCACCATGCTCCCACAGACCAAAACCCTGCTGACCTAGGAAGCAGAGGCGGAAGTGTGATCAGCGCACCACTTTGGATGAACGGGCCACCATGGTTACCCTATCCGGATCAGTGGCCCCCCAATATTGAAATCAAGGCCTCATCCGAGTCTCAAGCAGAAGACAAGGTGAAAAAGGAAATCCTTGCCATAACCCTACCTGAGAGAGATGTGTTCAGCGAGCTGTTGGAAAAATATAGCCTGTTGAAAACTCTGCGCATTTGCGCATGGATCGCCAGATTCCTCACCAACTGCAGAAACCCGAAGCCAAGAGGACTAAAGGGACCACTGACGTTGTGCTCGATGTAGAAATTGCAATAAATGGCCGCCCTCTGAGTTACCTAGAGGAAGATGTTGAAATGCCAGTGCTCACTCCAAGCTCTATGCTGCACCTTTGGCCGACCCAGCTCCCTGAGCTAAGCGCACATCACATACAAGAATCGGATCTGAGAAAGAGAGCTAAGTACCTCCTCCGTTGCAAGGAAGCGATGTGGTCCAGGTGGTCAAAAGAATATGTGCGGAGTCTGAGAGAGCGGCAAAGCAAGAGCGGAGGAGAACAGACTCCCCACCCTTCAGTTGGAGACGTTGTTATTATTCAAGACGAGTCTGGAAATCGAAACTCGTGGAAACTAGGAATTATGGATATGTTGATTGTAGGACGTGACGGAATAGTATGTGGGGCCAAGATGCGAGCTGGAAAAGGAGTAATGGAACAAGCCGTACAGCACCTTTACCCACTGGAATTGTCTGTCAACTGCACCCCCAAAGCAACCCTGGATCCAACAACACCAGCTTTCAAGCCAAAACGAGTTGCAGCTGAAACAGCGAATCTGCGAATCTGCGAATCCATGAGATTGCACAAGCGGAGCAATCCAGGGACATTTAAAGAACAATAATCAAGGACATTTTAACTTTTTGCTTGTTTATTAATCGAGGACATTTTAACATTTTGCTTGTTTATTAATCGAGGACATTTTAACTATTTGCTTGATCATTGATCGAGGACATTTTACCTTCGCTTGTTTAAGTTATAGCGGACATGATTAACGAAAGTCCAGTCTCGAAAGAGAACATATATTCCTTAGAAAGAAATATATGGGAGGAGTGTGTGTCGAAGACTAGGACTAGTGATTGCGTGACTTTACTTGAGTGGATGTTTTATTTAGGAATCCCACGTGGGGTATCAGATTATGTAATGTCAATGAGTGTTTTGTAGGACGAACCGATAAAGATATGTGTCAGAATGTGTCACAGCCGGAAATTCATAATTAGCCCGTCTGCACGTAATGCTTGTATAAGAAGAAAACAGTTAGTGTGTTCGAGTTTATCTGTTGATCTGTTGAGTTGAGTTGAGTCTTTGACCAGCTACGCCTTTTAAACCTGAGAATTCCGTGATTGTGAAAGTGACCGCGACTTCAAGCCAATAAACGACGTAAACCTGTGAGTATCATTTTTTTGAACTGAATTGTTTGCCTTTTTGTGAGATTCGTGGGGAATCCCGCTACCCTGCCTTGCTAGCGTTTCCCACACAAAAGGCATGGAGAGGAGACGAAAAAATCTTTGGCCAGCTTTGTAATCTCGCAATCGGCGAATCACAACTGCCTGCTGTATCATATCAAGCGCAACTAGTTCATTTTACTCGCAGGAGTCATATAGCTTGGAGACTATTACTTTCGGCGAGCTTGACCTTTCTACGGGTTGTGGGGACATGCCTCGAACCCGAATGCGAGTTTTTAATAACAAGCGTTCGCACGAGAGCGGGATTACGCGTTTTTGTCAGTGTAGGTGGGATGCATAAATCAAATGGATGGTTTGTGTCTCGCATGCCAAGCAAGTTTCAAGTCACAGTTAGAAAATCTAAACAGACATTAGTAGGTTAGTATACATACCGGTACATTAATAATTTTTCTGTTAAATGGAGAGAGAGATTGTGGACCTAAGTTTCTCGTCGATTCACCTTGTAAGTGGTCTGTTTTAGTGTAGTTCATAGACCCAATGCAAATCTGGCCACCATTAAATTTGGCCCCCAGAAGAAACATTAATTTTGTCAACAGAATTAAATAACTTTGTCTTAAAGATCAAGTAAAAGAAAATCAATGTAATTAATTTTAAAAATTCCATCTAGGGAATGTTACTGGGCCATTTATATGATCAAAAACATGGAAACGAGGCTAGGCAGGTAAAAGTGGCTTTACCTGAACAAATCTCTAAATTCAAATCAGTCCAAATTAAATCAGTAACAACTTCAAAGCCTTTAAGCCTAAATCGCTGAAATGTCTGATCAGGGTAGCACATCATTTTATTAATTTTCTAGTGTCATTACCAGTGCTTTAAGAAACTTTCAAAAACAGATTGCTAAATACACTGGCAGCCAATATTGCGTGAGGTCTTAAATTTGAGTAGTCCATGGTTGTCCTGGGACGTGGGGTCAGTCACCACTAGAAAGGTGTGATACTCAGGCTAGAAGCTACAAGTATACAGCTATTCTTGTGACAATTTAACCAATTCGGTTAACTATTGAACTTCTGCTTCATCTCAATCTAAAAACTTTGATTTGCTTTTACTTGCAGAATTCGCCTTTACAAGTCACAGAGCAGAGGGAGTGATTTTAAGAAAATCTCTAAAAATATTCCCAACGCTGAAAAACTCCTACATAAAACCCGGGATAGCTCTTCGCAGCGTGTTTACCTAGTTCTGACTAGCGAGGAAAGAGGTACAGACATTCAAGCTTTAATGTGTATATCAGGGTTTGAACAAAATTATTTTTCAGTGTGCTGTTACTGGTACTTTCTGGCATGGGCCCTTGCCCATCCATCAAGTGAGAACTTAATTAACAGTGAAAGTTATTCGATGGAAAATTATTAGACTCTTTACTGACATTTTTGCGAAACTTTCCTGTTTATGGTTTATGTTATAGAAACACAAAAATAAAATTGGTGGATGTCCATGCTCATTTAGGAGCAACAGCATTTGTTTACACCCAATAAACCCCTAACAAAGCACAGTGATTTTTTTATTTCATTGCCTTTCATTTCAAGTACAGGTTTAGTTCAGGAAAAACAGGCTTTAAATCAGTTGGAACATCAAATACTAACATATTGTTAGGTTTTCATAATGCATTATCCTTATAATCTCTAATATAGCTTACTCTATTCACAGATTCTCAAGATAGATCATCAAGGTCAGGTTCTCTACCTAGAGATGGAGGAAAATAACAGATGTTGATAACTTCCACCACATCATTAAATCACATTTAGGCAATACCCAATAAATTTGTTGTTTCCAATTACTGGTCTCTTGGGTTGGTTGGTCTGGCAAAACAAGGAATGAACACTTAAAGGAGTCTGAACCATATAGACTCTGGGTTCAAGAGAAGGCTGGGCTGCTAAGTACGAAGGCCTGGCTACCAAGTCAACTTGAAAATGAGGTCTTTTTGTTCATGATTTAAAGGACATCAAATAAAACAAGATCACAGGCTTGTAAGTTAAAGTACTTTATGACTGTTTGACTGATGCATCTGGACTCACATAAGCGCCCACACTGCAGGTAAGATGAGTTTATAAGCTTGTACCCAGCCTCAAGTAAGCACCCATACCCACCACCAACCCCCCCCCCCCCCCATAAAATAAAACAGTCAATTAAATTTCATACGTTTATATCTATGGTATGAAATCGTCTAAAAATCTGTAACAAAATTTTATGATTTAATTTCATGTAGATACAGCAGCATCTGCCTCACCTGCTGCCACTGGGTTGCTACAAGACGTTTTGGACTCTTCTGAGGCAAACCATGTTCCTCGAAATAATCGTAAGTAAATCTCAATCAGCGTTAATATAATCAGGTGGGCTGGGAAATGGAAGCCTTCCATGGCCAGAATAAAGCCACAGTTTTGAAGATGGATTGACACCAACTGGAAAAGACAAAATATTATCATTTATTGAGTGCAAAACAGGATGTTTTTTAAAACTGATGTATGTCACCAGGGAAACAGATAACCAACAATCATATTTGTTCAGTTAAGTGCCCAAAAAATGAATAGGCCCTTACTCTTGTAGGTTAGACAAGTTAATATCTGCCAATCCCAACCACCCCCCCCCCCACACACACACACACACACACCTCCATGTTATAATTTACATATTTTTTACAAGGTGAAACCAGACAGTTCCTAACTGCCCTAGCTGAAACGAGCTATGGTGACAACAGTGGTAAGAATATTTAATTTCTACATTTTATATTTAAATTTTATTAAAAATACAAGGACAACTTCTCACCTTACACGTCACATGATCTATACCCCCTAAATTTCCATGACTTTCTATTTCCTGGTACTATCACCAAAATGTCATGACTTTTCGGTCTTAAAAGGAGGAAATCAAGTCTGATTGAACTCTCACAAAAAAATGTACTAGACTATAAACTTCCCAGGCCTTGAAATTTATATTAAATGCATTATATCCTACAGAAAATGAATTGTTGCAAGACCCCTTTGCTCTCTTGGAAAACGAGGACAATGTCGGTTTAGGTCAAAGCAGTCAAGGTAAGAAAACATATGATGTTTATTAAAAGAATATATAGTGTAGGCTTGTCTTCAGCTAAGCCACATTTACGCAACAAGCATGGACATCAACTATGACTTATTACTTAATACTATTAAACTAATTCAACATTATTTACGTACAGTTGATTGAAATCAGTATAACGAGAGGTAAAATGATCTCATCCCAATAACTTTAAACAGCATTGGAACATGTTTTTCCTACAGACACCAACTTATTACCATTACAAAATGATGTGGATGTGGTTATTCCTGACCAAAGTTCACCTGGTAAGTCAACACCAACTGCAAGCCCATGCAAAATGGTTCAAAGTGTATTCATCGAAATACACTTCTTTGTATGTCATCAACCTTTCATCGAACTTGAAACAATTTTTTGTTTGTTTGGGGGGGGGGGGAGCGACAAATGAAACAATTTTGTAAATCTTACATTCAATTTCCAGTTTCTTCTGTTACATTTCGTTTCAGCGTCAAGACAAAGAAACCGACCAAACCCTTGTCCTCCGAGGACTGAGACAACAACGCAGCCAGGTACGCCATCAGGCACTTGTTAATCCTTGACATATTGTAAAGTAAATAATGCATATAGAAATTTAACTGTTATTTATATCTGGTACATGGTATGGCATTCACTTGAAAACAAAATATAAAAGACATAAATACTTCATTGACCAATCCCCTAAAGCCGCCTTTCAACACAAATGCGGGCAAATAATTATAAATGCTTGCATAATGGTTTGTTTTTCAATAGTCAAAATTAACACACCAACTCCCAAATACATGAACAAAAAAAAACCTTTAAAGAATTAACCCAAATACACTACTTTGTATGTCAAATTCTCTTCATCAAACTTGCAAGGAATGTTTTTGGTTGCAGGCAAACAGTCCTAAAATGAAATGATTATTTTAATCATCCATTTTTTTTAGGGGAAGGGGGATAGATCAAAGTATTCCAGTTAACCAAATTTGATACTAGTTTATGGACTTTGACTTCCATCATAAAATGCAAACCAATTAGACCATGGTGTGGCATTCACTGGCACAACTGCCAATTATCTGAACAAACAAAGAAAAGCAGGCATTGACTTTGATATCCTATGCAATAAAACAAGCATCGACTTAAATCTTCCAGACAATAATTATTACCAGCAGACTTTCACTATTTTTTTATGTTTATAGGTGGCTTTTTTTAACTGGTGGCATTTTTTTTAAAAAAATGAGAATTTGTTTTAGAGACAATGGGTCGGATTTAATTTCAATTTGGATAGATAATAATTTATAACATTTAACATTTCCCATCCAGGTTTCACTGCTCCATCTTTTTTTGGTGAGGGATTAGAGGTAAATGTGTAACTTTGCATTGTGTTGTTGTTGTTGTTGCTGTTTTTTTTTTTTTCAAAAAAATAATCTCCCTTATTTTTTTCATATTTTCAATAGTACTTTTATCAGATATGAATGGTGTTATTGGCTCAAATGAAGAGTTCAGAGGGCTTAAGTCTATTTGAATTCTCTGCTAGCTGTCGACCAATCATGAAAAAAAAAAAAAAAAAAAAAACAAGCCAATTAGATCTTGACTAGAATTTTTTTTAATGTTGTCACAGTTGAAAATGTTAAATGTAATGTCTGGTATGTGTGTGATTAATCTCAGTTGTTTATTTTTGAAATAATCCAATCAATACAATCATGACAAACAGAACCATTTCCAAATGGGCCAAGTAAATTACCTTAATTTTAAATTCACTTAATAATGTAAAATATAATATAATTTCATTTTCTTAGTGGGCACAGTACAAACAGACTTGTCCCTCTTTGGACTAGAAGGTAGGTTAATCAAATTAAATACATTTACATGTAATATAGCTGCAAACTGTCACATTATTTTAGTATTTTTTTGTCTAGCTTCAAACGATTAATGACAAACATATTAATTATTTGGGTAGATACAACTTCGTTTTTTTAATAAAAAAAAACAAATGATCATAAATTGAAAGTTTTAATATCATGTAGGAGATTTTGGAAAATTGTGTGCACCTCTGGAAAAATCCTGTCTTAATACCAGTGCAGATGTTCAAAAAGAAGTAGTATTGGAAAACAAGAGTAATAATAGAAACTAAATTATTGCTGCCTATTTTGTCCCGCAAAAGAAACTTCCAATACTCAAAGCAGAACTGAAGAAGTGATACGCTGCTTAGTATCACTCACAAATGAAAACACCAGGCTGCCTCCATTTGTAAATCATACATTTGAAAAGGTAGGACATGGCTATATATGTATTGTAAAGAGACAATATTATTTAATCAAAAAGAAAATGTTGTTATATATAGAGAAATGACTAGCTAAGGTTAGATTACATCTGCAGTCAACTCCCGCCTTGAGGACACCTCACTACTACTGAGACCTTGTCAATACGGACAGGAGATAAAGTCCCGGCGAATAAGAATTGCAGCTGAAAACAAGTCCTGCTACTTCAGACTCCATCTAGTGGCTGACCGAAGGTGTCCGTTTTTGTGTGAGTTGACTGTATTATTCTGCATATATACCATGTATCTTATAGGTCATATAGATTGTATGCATTTGTGCATAGAAATTAAAGTAAATTTAGCCATAAACCTAAAAATACTCTAAAAATATTTAATATTTTACCAAAAGAAATTTAGCCGTTAATTAACGGATAAAATTCTTCCATTATAATAATTAAAATAAACCCCAATTTAGCCATAAATTAACGGCTAAAGTTCTACCATATAATAATTATTTTAAGTAAACCCAATTTAGCCGTAAATTAACGGCTAAAGTTCTACCATATAATAACTGAAGTAAACCCAATTTAGCCGTAATTAATGGCTAAATTTGTAGAAAATAAGCAGTTGTTTCCCATATCTACTCAACATGGTCGCCTTTAACACTCACTTTCAAAGCAGTAGCCAGAGTTCTCTGCAGCAAACAAGACGGAGAAACCTATGCCACGGCCATATCGGAGGTATTTGCATATGTGAGCAACCTACACCCTTTCATTTAAAAATGGTTCAGGCCTACGGCAAACAATGGTTGATTTTGACCAGGCGGAGTGCAATGGATTCGAGAAAGCAATCGGCAGTGCATTAGCGAAGACCATTATAAGAGGTTGCAGTGTTCATTGGAAGACATATAAAATCGCGTGAACAAGTTAAGGTGGATTTCCACTGACACGTATTTTTTTTTACGTGTGTTTACGTGCGTGAAACAATTTAGAGACAATGTATGAACGACTTGGGTAAACGTGTACGCAAGTCGTTCATACATTGTCTCTAAATTTTTTCACGCACGTTAACGTACGTAAAAAATTACGCGTCAGTGGAAATCCACCTTTAGTGACAAAAACAAAAGATGAATTTGACATCTTCAAAACCCTTGCATATCACGTCCACGAGCTGGAGGATCAGGAGGATGTTTATTTGGTATTTAATGTACTTCGTGCAAAAGCTCCCCCATCTTGAGCATTGCATCTATTACCTGACAAGCTAGGGATCAAGGCCAGCACGTTAAACACTAGCCACTGGGAGAGGGCAGCACACTGGTCTAGTTGGTGGACAAGGGACAGAACCCTCCGAATGCTTTGCAAAGCTTTTACACTCCGAGACTCCGACGAATGGGATTCAACTCCTAACACCAACAATCCAGCAGAATCTTTGAATAGGCAATCGATTCCAGATGGTGGCAGCAATCTATCGGTACTTCTTAAAAACATCTACTTAGAAGATAGATTACATTCGAAAAAAATGGTTGCAAAGGAAGGAAATATAATCATCGCATATGAATCAGAGTCATAAAGCTGATTCAAACAAGTGAAAAAGAAAGCGATCAAGTCTTGCAAAATTCAGTGATGGATCAACATTCATAGGCCAAACACCACCAGACAAACGAAGAAGGCTACATCTCTCCAAAGGAGAGATGTAGTGATTAGGCACACTGATCCTCTCGATTACCATGAAGTATTGGACTTGAGAGAAGGAGTAAGTGTTTTAAGTCTCTTTTTATATGGCTGTGCCTTTACAATAACACTGGCCGTGTTAATTGCCAGAAATTTAAAAATTATAGAACCTTAAGAACTTTTAAAAGGATTCTTACTCACAATAGGTTAAATCCACACTTACACTTCTTACAATTTCTATAGGATGCAAATGAGATACAGACAAGACAAGGGAGAATTTTGTCACAAGTATTCAATACTGGGTAGTCTGCAGTAAGTGTAGTTGATTAGTCATGAGTTCATGTTATTTATTGAAATATTGAAGTTAAATTTGTAAGGTGTAAATAACAGAAAAGGGGTCATGTTATATACGGTAGTTTAAGATAGTAGCTCTTATTTTAAGACCAAATTGTAGAGTCAACTTTCAGAAAATTGAACTTAGTAACACAGACACTTAGTATTGATATATAACTTGGTATGTAGCATTAACTCCCTATAAGACGGACACCACTCAGTTGCAGCCTGTCCTGGCATTGTCAATCCGAGACAGAGGTAATATATTATCTTCTAATGTTAGATTTTTATCGTGCAATAAGACACCTCAGTAACCTGGAAAAACTACAATGTACACACAAGGGCTGGCCGCATCGTATATGGACTACCATGGGACACCAGTGCTGAAGATGTCCTAACACGTACACGATAGGACAGTTTGGAAGAAGCATATAAGAAACGAGTCGGAGTTCGTTTTCAAATGTATAAATACACCGCCCCAGAATTCACGGATCTATTTGTACAGAAGAACTTGAGCCACGAAAGCAAAAAAAAATGGAGACATCATTCTCCCAAGACCAGAAACAAACATGACTAGGAACTCCATAAAGTACGAGGAGCAATAGCGTGGAACAGTCTACCCAGCAAGAAATCGACCGATCATTTAAACGAATTCAAGCAACTATTAACCAAATTTGCTTAACTAAAATGAATTTCGATTCCACGGCAGCCCTCATAAAACAAAAAGTTAACAGTTACGAATACTATTAATAAGTTAAACTCTGAAATTCAATGAAGCATGCATATAATGTAAATATATACATAGGTAAACAAAGTTTATAGTTTAGATATTTTAAGGATGTATATAAATTTTATTCTGTAATTAACTAATTTAAGTACCCGACCCCACCAGCTCTGCTGATTAATTTATCGTGTCATTTTATTAGAGGAGCAAGCAGCGCCCATGGGAAGCAATGATCCTGAAGACATGGAATCCGGCATTTTTCAGCTGAGTGAGCAAGTCTCCATCAACAGGGCATTAATTGTCAAAAAAGAGAAATCTGCAAGAGACCCGGGATCAATGGCCTTGCGTTTGGCAGCAATTTTATTCACCGAAGACGAGCTGGCTAACTCTAACATAATCATAGGGCAGAATGCATGGACATCATTAATTATTCATAATCAGCGAAGCGGCAAATTTAAATGCAAGCACGCCCACAATTAGAGAAGAAAGGGCAAAAATCGGCCCAGTAGCGTTGATAAAACTCGTTTCTCTTATTTTAAAAAGTAAATATATTCCAATGCACGAGCGGATTTTTGAAGATGAATGTTGTATCTACATTTTAAGGCTAAAACGAAGAAGATTGAGCAAGCATAAGGCATGTTCTTTTGCACTTGAAAATACAGTAAAATTGGCCTTTTTTCGTATGGAAGCCGTTTTTGAAAGCGAATTCAAAATGCACGCACGGAATATAAAACTTTTAGAATCCGGTTAAAGTTTTAAGGTTGGTGAACGGGAACCACTGTTCTTTTCGGTTTGAAAAACTACTAGTTGGATTTGCGTTTGAAAATGGCGCGTTTCAACCGAGTAGGCTATTGTTTTAAGCCTTCCATTGAATAACAATAGTTACCAAGAGAAAAAAAATATCTATTGAAAGCAGGCACTCAAGTGGAAAATGTTTCACACTTTGCGCAAATGTTAAAACTGAACCAAGTGCACCAGCTGACTCATTCGAATCGCTGACCGCAATGGAGACCTTTGAAATCGTTAGTGATCGGGAGCTCTTTCCAGAGCTCTTGGACAACCCGATCAATCCGCTACTAATCAATATGGTTCCTCCATTCGTTGCCGAGAACAACCCGATGTTTTACCTCCAAATAAACGGCGAAGCAGTGTTAAAATGGCGAGATGTTTACGGACGTCCACGGACAGTGTTCGACCTGCTTCAATGGACCATCTTGCCGCTTGGATATAGGTTGAAACCGTCTGCTAAAGAAAGAGTAGGGAATGCACTTCGCGAGAGTGTTAGGCGGTTTCTGAAAAAAATCGGAAACACTAAAGACGGCAAAAAAAGAAAAAGTTTAAAAGCAGAGACCTGGATAAAGCTCGCTATAAGACCAGAGGAGATCGAGCAGACTCCCTTCGACGTTATGGTTGAGAACGTGGAAGAAAAAGCGGCTTCCTTGTACAAAGAGATGAGGAAAAATCTTGAACACACTGGCAAAGACTTTGCAGATGTGGAAAAAAAAAACAAAGACATTTAACCCAAATTAAGTAAGTCGAACTTTAATCTTGCAACCAATGTCAACGGTTACCACGTAAACAATTCAGTAACCAAGGAAAGTTTTTTGACAATTATTAGCTAATACATCGAACTGCTTGAATGGATTCAGTTTAAAATATCATATTGTTTACAATTTTTTCTCCTTTTTGGCAGAAATAAAGCTCAAGACGCGCTGTGGTTTGGGAAAACATACGGCCTTATCCCCCAGTCATTAGTGGTCGAAGACAGAAATGGAATGGTCCATGAAATAAACCTCACCCAAACAGGTAAACTAACTTTGCAGTTTAGTATCATGGTATCAGAAAAACTACAAAATGATACAGCAAACGTAGGGTATAACTGTTTTCTTTTCTCTTGCTTGACAGATAATGCTGAAAAAGAAACAACAATAATTAGCGAGGAAAACTCTGAAAGCCAAGGCAACCAACAAGAACAGGCAGATAGTTGCAAAGGTAAGTTAAACTAAGATGACAGGAGCAATTATACAACTTCCAAGTATTTCTAAAAACAACATTCCTTTAATTTATGTTTTGAATCAAGTAAGTTAAACTGAGATCACAAGAGCAATCATACAACTTTCAATGAAAATAACATTCCTTTAATTTATGTTTTGAATCAAGTAAGTTAAACTGAGATCACAAGAGCAATCATACAACTTTCAAATATTTCTTTCTTTACTATAGCAAAGAAACTCCAGTCCTATGACAGACTTTCAGAGGAAGACAAGCTTTAAATAAAGTCCATTCTCTATATAATGGACAAATTTTCTGTGTCCCAGGAAGCCTACCACGAGCTGACACAACATGACAGGTCACTTCCTAGATCATACCTGGTGAAGGGTTGTCAACAATCACTGGATGATGTGTGGAATGTCACCAGGACTCCAGGAGAATGTCCCAGGGCAGAGCTCCCATTGAAGGAACTGCTGGAGATTGAATTACGAAAACAGGATGGTATAAGTACATGTTTCACATGATTCCATAAACTAATAGAAATGTTTTTTCCCTTCCAGAAAATACAGTTCACTAACAAAATACTATTTGTTGTTATTGTAATTGCAGCTGAGTAAATCATCGGCAGATGAGACAACCGTAAAAGTCAAGATTTCAGGGGATGGGGCAAGAATGCCACACAGCAGTTCACTGTTTGTGTGCTCTTTCTCGCTACTTGAGGAGGGCCAACAGATGCTGTCAAGTGCAGGTATGTTTTTTTTACTAACATAAGTTGATTAGGCTCATTGACATCATTTTTTCCCTTTAATGAGTGTTTTATGCAATTTAACTTTTAGTATTCAAAAAAGATATAGTAAATGTAGCCAAGCAACAGTTTGTGGCCTCACAAGTTTTTCAATTTTCTTCTCTCTTATTCAAAGGTAACCACACCATCGCGCAAGTCAAAGGCCATGAAGAATATGGAACCCTGAAAGAGGGTTTGAAGAATGTGTGTCATTCTGTGAACCAGTTGGTGGAGAAAGGCTACATAGAGGTTGATGGCAAGAAAGTAAATTTACACTTTCATCTTGGAGGTGATTACAAAGTGAGTAAATAGTACAGACTGAATTAAAAGTATCATTCAATGCAATTTATCATGAAAGTTTAAGGTAACTTTTGTTTAAATTATAAATTGTTTCTTTTTCTTTACAATTAGTTCCTGCTTCTTGCCTTGGGTATGAAAGGTGCCACTTCAAACAACTCGTGCATCTGGTGTTTAATACACAAGAACAACAGGTAATCGCACATAATTTTTGCTTTAGCTCGACTAGTTTTCACTTTCTCAAAGATGAGGATTATTTAGATTACCGTATTTATTTGATATAGTGCCGCGGGCGCTTATTAAATTTTTGGACCCTGAGGGTGGGCGCTTATTAACTTTATATACCTATAAGGCGGGTGCTTATTCGAATATCGGGTATGATCACAAATTTCCTAATCTAAGTTTCCCAACGACTAACTGTGTCTTATATTATTATTATTATTCATAGGTGTGACATGTCAGTTCCCCATGGCCATTACAACTCAAACCAAATGAAAAGGAAGTTTGGGCCAAACTGGACAAGAGCCCCTGGATGCCAGAACCAGCCACTATTTAACATCCCCTTAGAGGATATTGTCCTTGATGAACTACACCTAATGTTGCGGGTGACTGATCGACTAGAAAAGGGCCTCATTTTAGAGGTCATTGACTGGGATCAGGTAAGTGATTATATAAGTAAGATATACCTGATCGAAGAAACATTTACCCAAAAGAATCGTAATGCTTACATTCACAATTCTATGTTTTAATAAGAAGACTATAATAGCCACAACCACCCTCCACTGACTTTTGCAGGCAGAGAATTACGGCAAGCCAGCCTCACAGCACAGACAAGCACATTAAGACGCTTTCCTAGACACAGCAAGGTCACTGGGTGTCTCCTTAAATGTGTGGAAGTCCGCAGAGACGAAAAAATACGAGTGGACATCCCTCCTGGGTCGGAAGAAGAGAATTCTGCTAAGAAAGCTACCTGAACAATTTGGGAAGATCCTTCCAACGGGAAGAGTACCGCAGGTTCAAAGATTATGGAATGTAAGTTTAAATATAAGGCAAGCAAGAATTTTACACTGAGCTGATGTAAAAATTTACAACAAATTCTACACTTAGTTAGCATAGAGCAGTTTTCAATTGAGTGTCATAAAACTAAAACCAAAGCAATTACTCTGGCCAATCACAAAGGAGAATAACAATCCAGTGAACCAATTAAAACTCGAATCAAATACATGTAGCTGGCACGGAGCGTGGGAAAACGTGTGTGAGCGAGTCACAATTGGTTTTGGTTTTAATTGATTGGCCAAGAAAATGGCACGAGATTTTTAAACCAATCACTAAGCGCAGTAAACACAAAACCAAAGCAAACGCAATTCAATTTCGACACTCAAGTGAAAACCGCTCTATACTCAACAAATTACTTTTGGTTTCAGGGTTTCAGCGAGGTACTTGACTTGATTAACAAAGAAAAACATACTGATCAGGACATAAAAGATCTTCAAGAAAAGGTGGGAATCAAATATGCTGGTTTTAGTTATAAGACCCTTTTAGTTTTACATTTAAGAATAAATATCAACGCTAAAAGTACATGACGTTTCGGCGACGACATGTCACCATTATCAAATGCAAATTTTACATGGTACAGAACGATATTTATAGAAAAGAAAGTGTGAAACTAAATTACAATAAATGAGGCGTGGAAAACAGAAAAATGTGCATAACTAAGTAAACAGTTTTGCTGGAATGGAGTCCTTTTGAGTGTTCAGGGATGGTTTCTTTTTCCTAATTAGGATCATCTCGTAAATTAGGCACTCAAACTTTCCGCGGCATTTCTTAAGGATGGCAAATTGGCTGTGAAGGTCGATCGGCTTTTGATTGTGTTGTTCTTGAAGATGTTTACCAATTATGGAGTATCTGTGCTCCTCGATGCGCAGGTGAAGGTGGCGACTCGTGTAGCCAATATAATTCGCATCACATGAATTACATTTATATTCATATACTACATTTTGTTGGTTTACTAGAGAGGGCTTCGTTTCCGTGAACTTCAATTCTTCAGAGATTTTCTTGCTTGTGAAAACTGACTTGAAGAAAAGCATCTCGAAGCGGTCGTAAGAAGAATTCTTCCCAAAGAAATAGCGAATTCCGTCTGCAAGAAAGGCTCCAGATTAGCCCATCTGTATGGCCTTCCAAAGACCCACAAAGAACGTCTTGCCATGCGACCTATCTTATCTGCAACAGATACGTACAACTATCCTCTGGCTAAGTGGCTGGATGAGAAATTGAAACCCTTGTCAATCAATGAATACACGATCTCCGACATCTTTCAATTTTCTGATGAGATCCAACATCTACAAATCGGCGAAAACGATTTCATGGTGTCGTACGACGTCACAGCACTCTTCACTAACGTACCGCTAGAAAAAACTATCAAGATTTTGGCAAAGAAAGCCTTCAATGGGAACTGGTTTAATAACACGCATAATCTTAACATCAGTGAAGGTGACCTTATCGAGCTGCTTACAATTGCTACAAAAGATCAACTTTTTCAATTTAACGGCGATTTGTACGAACAAATAGACGGCGTTGCCATGGGATCACCATTGGGACCATTAATGGCAAACACCTTTATGTGCTCCATTGAAGAGAAATTAGCACGCGAAAACAAACTTCCCAAATTCTACAAGAGATACGTCGATGATACTTTCGCACTAGTACCTGACCTTCCCGCCGCAACTGATCTCCTCACAATCTTGAATGACGCGCACCCAGCAATCCAATTCACAATGGAAACGGCAGTCAACAACATGTTACCCTTTGTAGGCATGGCAATCATTAAGACCGATAACCGCCTTAACACATCTGTCTACAGGAAAAAGACCAATAAAGGACTTCTGCTCCACTACCAGAGTCACGTCGACAATCGCTATAAACGATCACTTTTAAGAACTATGTTTGATCGCGCCAAACGCCTGTCTTCTACACCGGATCTCTTCGCACAAGAATGTAGGGAACTAAAGACCACATTCCTAAAACTGAAATATCCCGGGAAATTAATTGACACTGTCCTTAACAGATTTCATTCCTCTCAAGACCAGAACGAAAGCTGTATTGCACCAGCGGACAGCCCGGTACGCATCACCTTGCCATTCAAAGATCAAAAATCAGCTGACTACGTACGTAGAGAACTGTGTGACCTAGGAAAGAAAATAGATCGTGAAATAACACCAGCTTTCACGAGCAAGAAAATCTCTGAAGAATTGAAGTTCACGGAAACGAAGCCCTCTCTAGTAAACCAACAAAGTGTAGTATATGAATATAAATGTAATTCGTGCGATGCGAATTATATTGGCTACACGAGTCGCCACCTTCACCTGCGCATCGAGGAGCACAGATACTCTGTAATTGGTAAACATCTTCAAGCTCTGAAGAATTGAAGTTCACGGAAACGAAGCCCTCTCTAGTAAACCAACAAAGTGTAGTATATGAATATAAATGTAATTCGTGCAATGCGAATTATATTGGCTACACGAGTCGCCACCTTTACCTGCGCATCGAGGAGCACAGATACTCCGTAATTGGTAAACATCTTCAAGAACAACACAATCAAAAGCCGATCGACCTTCACAGCTAATTTGCCATCCTTAAGAAATGCCGCGGAAAGTTTAAGTGCCTAATTTACGAGATGATCCTAATTAGGAAAAAGAAACCATCCCTGAACACTCAAAAGGACTCCATTCCAGCGAAACTGTTTACTTAGTTATGCACATTTTTCTGTTTTCCACGCCTCATTTATTGTAATTTAGTTTCACACTTTCTTTTCTATAAATATCGTTCTGTTCCAGGTAAAATTTGCATTTGATAATGGTGACATGTCGTCGCCGAAACGTCATGTACTTTTAGCGTTGATATTTATTCTTAAATGTATTTCAAAATCTTCTGTTATCAGACTTTTAGTTTTAATGTTTTTTATAGATAATTTATTCTGCTCTAGTCTGTAGAATGTTTCTCATGAGAATGTTGTCCGTGAGAAAACCTTTGCAACTTAGTGGAAAATTTACACTCTGCAATCATCTTACCATATCGTATTTTTCAACAGGCAAAAGACTAGGCATCGTGATGGTTAATATGTCTGGCAGTGGAGCAGGCTACCTGCATGAAACCATTATAACGCCATACATGCATGCCTTGGTGTTCCATATGCCAACAATGATTGAGATGCATGGATCATTAAAGTACTAAGGTATAAGTATTAAGGTATTGTGTCTCAACAACCTCTGAAATGGGCTATGCTTACACTTAATAAAACAACAAGTTGTTTATAATCACAAATTTCTTCTCACCAGGTGTAGAAAAGAAGAATGACGACTTCTGCCGCTACTTCCACCGGAAGATCAACAGGTGGGATGCCTGCAACAGCCTTCTGCTTATAGAAAAGCGCCAGGAAATGTTACAAGATTATGAACGGCAGCCACGAAAATACTTCAAAAAAGATAAGGCCTTCTGGTTGCATGGTGGAAAACAAGAAGTCGCAAGGAAATACCCACAGATTTCAGTGGACAAAACACATGCTCCTCAAGAACCTGAGACAGGCCCTCAGCACACGGAAACTGGAAAAAAGTATTGAATCAATCAGCAGGAGAACTGAGAAAGCTTAAGATTGCAGAACTTGTAATCCTATTGACTGAAATGGTGGGTTACCAACCAGAACTTCCTAAAAAGCCACGGAAGCCTGAACTGCTTTCTAAAATTTTGGACATTGCTGTTCCAAGAGGAGAATAATAACTGAAGTTTCATAGCAAATTGGCATTTATTTTATATCAAAACTCAAGTATGTGTTATCATAGATTTAATATTGTAATGAAAGAAAAGAAAGGAAAGGAGAAGCCACGAGCCAAGCGGCCCACACTGCCGGAGCTTATCCCGGTTTCCGTAGCATTAAGCGGCTAGGAATATTACTACTCCCCCCTGAATGGGATGCTAGTCCATTGCAGGGTTCCCCCCCAGCATTATGTTGCCGGTACCCATTTATACACCTGGGTGGAGAGAGGCACTATGAAAGTTAAGTGTCTTGCCCAAGAACACAACACAAGTGACCCCGGCCGGGGCTCGAACTCGGACCGCTCGATCCGGAGTCCGGCGCACTAACCATTAGGCCACTGCGCCTCCCTATTGTAATGAAAGGGACCATTTATTTCTATATTTTAAACATTTTTATATCCATAAAGTATGTCACATTAAATAAAGTACTTATTAACTGACAAACTTTGAGTGGTTTTGTTTCTAAAGCCCTGGTAAAATGTTAAGCAGAATCTTTATCATTTGGGGTCCAACAGAGTCCAAAAGTACTATAAATACTTACTCTGTTGGATTTTAAATGATTAAGTTTTTCAATTAGAAAATTAAGACAGCTTAAACCTGGAGCAATTCTCTACAACATGGCAGAATCTTATGCCTGTCAGTAATAAATTTGATTCTTAATTCACTGCTTTAATAATTGGACTTTAATAAATCAACTGACTGGCTTGTTTCTCTAGAGTGATCCGAACTTATGGCATTTACTGAGCTAAAATGTTATCTAGATTCAAAAGTGCATTTCAAACCTAAAAAAAATTGCACGTGTGGAAATTATTCAACTTAAGCTTAGGGACTGGTCAATAAGTACCAGGGGGGTTGGGCCGGAGCAATTGGAAAAGTGATGGTTCAAAAATTTGTGACCCACCCCTTCCTCCTGGCTCAAAACTGATTGACCCACCCCTGGTAGGGGGTTAAAAATTACATGACCCACCCCCTTTGCTAAGGAACCAATTTTTTCTTTATTATCCGTTAAGGGTTGGAGGTTTTTGATTTGGCATAAGTTTTTAAAGTGCAATTCCCTACATACAACACCCTGATTTTCCCTGATGGACACTGCTGTTCCATGTACGTCTTTACCCTTTTCTTAACACAGCAAAGAAGAATGAATTTATCACTTCTTATACTAGTCTGTTGTAAGATTTCCACATATTTCTGTGTAAAGTCCATGGGAAAATTTAGACACAAACATGCGAAACCTGAAACAGTATGTTATATTATTTCATAAACAACTATTAAAGAGTTCATTTTTTTACACAGAAATGGATAACAGAAACTACAACCACTGTCCATCATTCATATTTGCAAAGTGTTTGAGTTTACTAGTATTAAAAGGCTTAAAGCCCAACGTAAATCTATGCAGGTTGAAGAGAGA
The DNA here is from genome assembly GCF_052425735.1 of Oculina patagonica. NCBI lineage: Eukaryota > Metazoa > Cnidaria > Anthozoa > Scleractinia > Oculinidae > Oculina > Oculina patagonica. The sequence goes on from NC_135761.1 coordinate 32,165,127, forward strand.
CAGGCAAACCTGATGTTATGATCACAAACCATCTAGGGGGGTCAGGGGGCATGCTCCCCCGGGAAATTTTTATATTTGAGCCTTCTGAAACCGCTAAAAATTTATTAAAAAATGCTCACACAGAAAAATTTATCAATTTTATATACTGATGAATACAGCTGTTCTTGGAACTATAACAGTTTAAAGTTAGTGTATAAATAAGATGATCCACCCCCTATGTGTAGATCAAAATTTCATAACCCACCCCTTTTCGAGGGCTCAAAAACTGATGACCCACCCCCTTTCTGCTCCCGCCCACCCCCCCCCCCCCTGTACTTTTTGACCAGTCCCTTAAATGTATTGCTATTTACTGACATTATTTTGTGACTTCAAACAGGCTGGTCAAAAATCCTTGCGCACAACCATGATTTTGCAAATTTCGATTAGAAAACAATCAACATTTATACCGAAACATACATTTTAGTAGGACACAAATGCAAAATATTAGTATCATTATTATTTAGTGGTAGACTTACCTCTAAAACTAGTTCAACAGCCTTGAAACTCCCATTCAAAGAATTGAAATCAGAACATTCAAACTGGGCAGCCATGGTAGCGGCCATGAGGCAATGACCGCTTGCCGAAGGTATGCAGTCGTTTGTAGATCCCAGTGCCCCACAGCTGAAGTTTCAGTCACACATCCGGTAATCCGCGCTCCATCAGTTCGCTCCACCAAGGTTTAAACGTTTTCACTTTTCTCCAGAATGTCTGAGCAGCAAAGGTCGCGATCGGTAAGAGGTTTTTTTCATAAGTGCCGTATTGGTGGTGTTACACCCCAGTCTGTATATTCTCCGTTTAAAGCTTTTCAAACTTTCATTGTAGCTTACATTCAATGATAACGATGTCCATGATTTCATGGAGGAAATGCAGTCATACCTGGAGGGGCATCTTGCCCTGTTAGACGCAGAAAGTAAATTTCTGCATAATATCGGGTAACGCAAATCGACATATTATACTGAAATTGAGGACAAAAGACGAAAAAAGAAAAAGCTACTGAACGTTCAGTTGAATTTTTTATACTAAAAGTTTACAAATTTGCGGAACTTGTGAATTCAAGTTCACTCATGATACGCAGTGATACGGAGCAAGCTCTTGAACTGACAATTTTATTTTTTGCTCTAATTTTCTGGCGAGGCCACCGGTGGATTATCTCGCTCGATGGTAGGTAGTTTTTTCTCTCTTTTAAAGCAAAAGGTTTAAGAAAATCTTCAGTTAGTTTAAGCCGTTGAATGTTAATGGTGTGATATGTATCACTTGTAGGGACAGAATGGTGTTACTGGCAGTCCGCTTTATAAGTGAGCAACCCACAATGAGAGATTTGGTACAAAATTCAGGTAAATATTTAGCTCATCCTATAAAGGAATATATCTCATACATGCAAACTCATTTGACTTTTGTATCTTTATTATGAAGAATTCTCTTTTTTTTCTCCGAGTAAAACACAGTCAAATCGATTGCTAGCTAAACTCTACTTGATACGGTTTATCTGACTGAGTGCGTATATCTCTTGTAGGAACGCAACAGACAAGACCAAAAAGAGGTCGTCGTGACGATGAAGATTCAGCCAGGGCACCAAAAAAGAGGAAAACAAACTTAAAGAATCAAGCGAAAACCTTGCGCGCGGCATGAGACGAAGGTGTGATTTTTTGTTTTCCCGTTGATTGTGAATAGTTTATAAAGAATGATAATAGGAGGTACACATCCTATCCTTAAGGAAAGAACCAGAAAGGTCTTACAGCATGTGACTATCCATCATGCTATGGTGTAAGTAGAACAGCTAGGAGTGTACTCCAATGTGTGGTTTGTGCAGGTGTCGAGAATGTCGCCCAGGCGGAAAGAGCATGACTCTCAAGGAAGAACAGGAATGCAAGATAATCAAGGACAAGTTGACTTACAAAGCTGACCAGAAGAAATGGGAGCAACAAGGATAGGAAAAAAAAAATATGCAACACACTTCCAGTCTTAAAAGATTCAATTCCACCAACATTTTATAAAGACAAGAATTTCCCATACTTGATGAAGAGTCATTTCAGCTTTGTATTTTCAGTGAACATGTACATATTACTAACATGAAATACTATTAGCACTAACAAAAGAAAGGAGTTAAAACAAAAATGATACTTTAAATAGAAAAACAATTACACTAATTTCAATTCCAAAACTTTCAAATTTTCAAAAAAGTTTAACCTTATCTATTTACTTTAGGTCGTATAACTATTTAAATCACCATTACATTATTTAATGCTGTCATCTTTTTATGTATTTCACAACCACAGGGAACTACTCTCTATTTAATGAGGCAGCGCACGTATAACGCTAAATACTAACAGTCAAGAGACAAGAAGCCGGCAAAAAATGGCAGTGCAGGCTGACGATAAGGATAAAGAGAGTCCTTTACAAAGAGCTGAAGAAAACCAAACCCAGAATTGATGTTGTTTATCAGACTCAACAACTCACTATAAAAATACGATGAAAAGAGATACAAAGTATTTCAGATACACAGACGGTTTTAAGCAAATTTCCATTCCTCAAAGTAGAAGAATACGTAAGTACCAGTATATTAAAATCAATATTGTATGTGTCCCTTCACAGTCAAAGTACAAAGCTTGTGCCACCAAATGAGGCATTATGGACCAGCTTTGATTAAGGGCGAATAGACTCATGATTCAGTTTAAATAGTTGAATTTCATTTGCGTAGTGTAAAAAATAAAACTGTAAACATGTTGTTGTGAAATAGAAGTCCTAGTACCAGTCTCCATTTAGAGCACGTGTTCGCCGGTCTATGTATAGCCTCGATATCATGTAATAAAATCAGAGTTGTAGTTTGTACTGCCATGTTGAATGTGTTCGTTCACATTTCGTAAAATACTAAAGCATAACATGGTGTCAGAAAGCGGAGAATAATGAATCAACTCCCACCACCGAAGCCGCTATCATTCGAGGGAAATGTTGCAGAGAATTGGAGACATTGGATTCAGCAATTCAGGCTTTTTCTCAACGCGACGGGCTTCGACAAGAAACCAGCGAAAGTACAGTGTTCGACCTTGTTAACAGTTGCTGGAGAGCAGGTGCTGGAAATCTTTAATACATTCGGTCTCAGCGATGAGGACAAGGATAAGATGGATGTCGTGATCAAGAAATTCGAAGAATATTGTACACCAAAGAAGAATGTAGCATACGAGCGACATGTGTTTAACACGAGGGCACAAGGAGCGACCGAAGGAATCGATGCTTACGTCGCAGAACTGCGCAAGCTTGCAAGAAACTGTGAGTTTGGAGAATTGCATGATTCTATAATTCGTGATCGTATTGTGTGTGGTATCAGAAGTAACGAGGTCAGGAAACGTCTTCTGCGAGAAAAAGATTTAAATTTGGATCGAGCAGTTGAAATTTGTAAGTCATCTGAGATTACTGAAAATCAAGCGAAAAATATGGTTGTGGATCAGGATGACTGAGAGGTGCACGATGTGAAAGACGATTCCAAAAAGCCACCCAGAAAACCGAGACGAGAAAATGGAAAGCACAGCCAAACAAAGAAACCGTTCAACTGTAGAAGATGTGGAAAAGTACATCAGCCTATGAAATGCCCAGCCTATGGTCAGGTTTGCCACAAATGTAAACAAAGGAATCATTACTCGAAAATGTGCCAGTCCAAGCCAAGGGACAGTTCCAAACAAGTAAGTGAGTTCACATGTGATGATTCAGATACAGATGAGTTGTTTATTGGGGTCTTGGGAACTAAACCACTGACTCAGAAAGATTGGATGCAAAGTGTAGTGATCAATAAACTCCAGGTCAATATGAAGTTAGACACTGGTGCTCAATGCAATGTTTTGTCATATGCGTTGTATTGCAAACTGACACGTGAGAAAATGAAGAAGTCGAACACCCGACTCGTGTCTTATACAGGCCACAAGATGCCAGTGATGGGTAAAGCTACACTCAATGTGAAACTTAGAGGAAAGTCCCACCCTGTTGAATTTCAAATAATTGAGCATCCGGCCACTCCAGTAATTGGTCTTCAAACCTGTCATGATTTAAATTTGGTCAAGAGAGTCAGCTCAGTTGATACCCAATGGGAGGAAAACCTGTCCAGTGACAATCAAGATGTCAATGAAATCCTCAAGAAGTATGAAGATGTGTTCGAGGGTATTGGATGTTTGGAGGGTACTTATCAAATTAAGATTGATCCTAATGTAACTCCAGTGGTACATCCACCTCGCAAAATACCTTTCACTCAGAGAGAGAAAGTCAAGGAAGAACTTGACCGCATGGAAAAACTTGGTGTGATTCGTAAAGCCGAGGAACCAACTGAATGGGTTAGTTCTTTAGTAGTCGTGGAGAAACCAAATGGTCAGGTGCAATTGTGTCTAGATCCTCGAGATCTAAATAAAGCTATCCAGAGAGAGCATTATCCTATGAAAACTGTTGAAGAGGTTGCAGCTGAATTGAGTGATGCCAAAGTATTTAGTGTTCTAGATGCTACATCTGGCTTTTGGCGTATTAAGCTTGACAAGAAAAGCTCAGAACTGTTAACATTCAACACACCATTTGGTCGATACCAGTACCTTAGAATGCCATTTGGAATCAACTCAGCCCCCGAGATCTTCCAAAAGAGAATGACTCAAGCCTTTGAGGACTTGAGTGGAGTGAAGACAATCGCTGATGATATTCTTATCTGGGGCAGAAATGAAGTTGAGCACAACCATCGCCTAGAGCAAGTGTTGGAACGTTCAAGGAAAGTTGGACTGAAGCTCAACCGAAGTAAAATAAAGATTTTGACGGCTGAAGTTCCATACATTGGCCACGTGTTGACATCCAACGGATTGAAACCAGATCCTAGCAAGGTGCGTGCAGTGGAGGAAATGCCATCTCCAGCAGATAAGCCAGCACTTTTAAGATTCCTTGGAATGGTGAATTACATAAATAAATTCATACCCAACCTAGCAGACCTAACTCAGCCACTAAGAGAGCTACTACACAAAGAGGTGGAATGGCATTGGTCCGACAGACAAGAGAAAGCATTCCAAGCCATTAAAGAAAAGCTGACAAGTGATGCGACACTCCAGTATTATGATGTTGAAACTCCCCTTACAGTATCAGTAGATGCATCATCCTATGGACTTGGGACATGTTTGCTTCAAGAAGGCAGACCAGTGTGCTACGCATCCAGATCACTTAACTCTGCTGAAAAAAATTATGCGCAGATAGAGAAAGAACTGTTGGCAATTGTGTATGGATGCACCAAATTTCACCAGTATGTTTATGGCAAGAAAGTGAAAGTCCAAACCGACCACAAGCCTTTGGAAGCCTTGTTCAAGAAACCATTATTCCAAACACCACAGAGATTACAGCGAATGATGTTAAGGTTACAGCGTTATGACCTGCAAGTGGAGTATGAACCAGGCATAAACTTGTTCATTGCAGACACTCTAAGTCGTGCTCCAGAAGAAAGCAATGAAACTGCAGCCAACACAAAAGATGAATTTGAGGTACTCACCCTTGAAAACATGCCAATCAGTGAAGTGAAATTGGAACAGTTTAAAGATGCAACAAGAAAAGATGAAACACTACAGAAGCTCAAGACCACAGTGAAAAGTGGATGGCCAGAAAGGAAGTCTCAAGTAGACCCTGAGCTTCGCGAGTATTGGAACATTAAGGAAGAAATTTCTGTGTGTGCTGATTTGTTAATGAGGAGTGACAAATTGATTGTACCTATTTCGCTCAGAGATGAGATGCTAAGAGTAATACACAGCAGCCACTTAGGCAACGAGAAGTGTAAACGAAGAGCCAGAGATATTTTGTTTTGGCCAGGAATTAACCAACAGATAGCAGATGTGGTATCCAAGTGCAATACCTGTAACATGTACAGAAATTCTCAAGCAAAAGAACCACTCAAGAGCCATGAATTACCTGAAAGGCCATGGCAAAAGATTGCAGTTGATTTGTTTGAACTTGACAAACAAGAACATGTGGTTATGGTTGATTACTACTCGAAGTTCTTTGAGGTGTCCCACTTGCCTAACAGTAAAAGTAAGACAGTGATAAACCACATCAAACCTCAGTTAGCAAGATATGGAATACCTGAGGTAATAGTTAGTGACAATGGCCCTGAGTTTAGTAGCCATGAGTTTGCAGAATTTGCTAAGGAATACAGCTTCAAGCATATTACCTCATCACCCAGATACCCACAGAGTAGTGGTCTTGCAGAACGAGCTGTGCAAACAGCTCAGAACCTTATGAAGAAAGCAAAAGTTAAGAGAAAGGATTATCAGCTTGGGTTGCTTGACTACCGAAACACTCCAATTGAGGAAATTGGCCTTTCACCAGCACAGATGCTTATGGGACGTCGAACTAGAACCAAATTACCTACTACACCTGTATTGCTAAAGCCACTCTATCCAACCGAAAACATCAAAGAAGGTCTCAGTCGTCGTGCAGAAATACAGCAGCAGTATTACAACCGAAATGCAAAAGTTCTGAAACCTTTGAATACAGGAGACACTGTTCGAGTTAGAAAGCCAGGACAGAAAACATGGACACCTGCGGTAGTTACCAGGGTAACAGAAGCGCCAAGATCGTACGTTGTTGACTCAGAAGGAGCAAGCTACCGAAGAAACAGGCGCGATCTGATTAAGACAACTGAAGCAACCAATCAGCAGGATCTAGAAGAATCCAAAACCAACACTACCAGTCCAGTCCATGATTCCGTGAGCTCTGAGAAAGTCAGTTCCAGTGGTCGAGTTATCCGACCACCTGTTTGGTCCAAGGACTATGTGACCAATTAGTGAGAACATTTCATAAGTTGTTACCAGACTTTGTTGATATTAAGTGAACAGTGTGTCTGATGCAAGTCATGAACATTACGAATGAGTCAGATTTTTATGCTCATTTTTTGTAGTTTCGTTTATTATGTTGCATGCAAGATTTTTGTTAAAAAAAGGGAGATGTTGTGAAATAGAAGTCCTAGTACCAGTCTCCATTTAGAGCACGTGTTCGCCGGTCTATGTATAGCCTCGATATCATGTAATAAAATCAGAGTTGTAGTTTGTACAGCCATGTTGAATGTGTTCGTTCACATTTCGTAAAATACTCAAGCATAACACATGTCACATGATTTAATTTGTGGTTATTCACATGTTTATGCCATGACTGTTGAGTATTTTGACTATAACAGTTATTGTTCAATGTAAAGTGAAATGGCAACTTGGATAAAGTGAAGTAAATGAGGAAGCGTTCTCAAGTTGAATTCTCGGAAAAAAGATTTTCCGAGTACCCCCAACGGGAGTCGAACCCATGACCTTCCAAGATTACCGGTTGGATGCTCTAACCACTGAGCTATGGGAGACTTGTGGTGAGCGAGGTCATATTCTAGGTGCTTATGAGTGACACATGTCCTGCTAACTGCAAGGCTCAATATGTCGAAATGAATGTGGATAAATGTAAAGTGAAATGGCAACTTGGATAAAGTGAAGTAAATGAGGAAGCGTTCTCAAGTTGAATTCTCGGAAAAAAGATTTTTTTTTTTGTTTTGTTTTTGTTCAAGTTTAACAGAAAACAATTATAATGATTTGTACTGCTGGATCATAAATTGGTGTCTCTTCAATGCATTTAATGCACAAGTTTGACTTAAGTAAGTTGTTACTGAAAAAAAAATCCAACAGGTAGTTGTTGAGATGCAAAATTTGGTTCATTAAAAGCCCCAATGGGAAAGAACAAGATTGGCAAGTTGCTTACCAGCGGTACGAAACATTTTCTGATGTTGATGAGCGGTAAATTTACTAACCATTCAGTTCGCAAAACATGTATCAAGACCTTTCTGCATTCAGGTGTCAGTCACAACAATGTGGCCCAACTGAGTGGCTACAACAGCCTCAAAAGTTTAGATAGCTATAGCGTGGAATCAATAGAGCAGCAACACCAGATGTCAAAAATACTCTGACAAGAAAAACAACGCCAAGCCGAAACCGAAGCCAAACACAGCAGCAGAGCTCAAGGTTCCATGCCAGCAAGCAGCTCATTTTTGGGACCAAGCATTGGTGTCCTAAACACACAGAATCTTGTTCTTCCCGAAGACGCCAGCCATTAAGCGCTTAGCATTTCAGCTTTGAAGAAACATTGCCGCCATGTTATCCAGTCGTCAGACAAGGAGAATTAGCAAAAGTCTTGCATGAAATTTCTTTAACACCCCTCTTTGTGCATTTCAAACATTTCCTTTGACGTGCAGTTAAGAATTTCAATTTCAATTTCCTTTGTACTGAGTGAAAAACAGAACTTTTGATTGTAAAATGTTTTATGAATCTTTGTACTTTGCAGTTGTTAACGTGTTCAAATACACTTCACTGGCTTTCCAAACTAATGGCGTGAAATCATTTGGTCTTTCAAAATGCACGCGAAATGATGCAAATGCTGCCATGAACACGTTTTCACTCCGTCAGAAAAATAGCAGAAAAACAATGGTCATATGAGGTCAAGTAAGGTCAAGCCAGACAGGAAAATATTTAGCTATTAGTTAGGACGTGCGGACCTCGCTATGCTCATTCCATATGTCCTGACCTCAAGCCAAATATTTTCCCGTCCAGCCCTCCCATTCAGTCAATAAGTACATATAATTTATGAAGACAGTCCATAACTGGGGATTTGTTTTGAGATATTTTGTTCTTAAAATAAGATTTCTAGTTTAAGAGTGTATGACCAACTTGTAACAAAAATGACAGCCTACAAAGAAGGGAGAACAGCACTGGTTAATGAGAACAAGAGTTAAAAAGCTGAGCTCCTGAATACTACAAACCAGCTAAGATTCTGAAAGAATCATTTAACAAACTCGAACAATACTCCGATGAATTGACTGCAACTGCCCGAAAGAGTTCATGGTCTTGACTCATCAACTGTAAGTCCTAACAATTTTACAGATTTATGGCTCCACTTCATGAGTGGGAGTATTAAAGAATATTTAGTCTGCATATTAATTACACCGTATGAATATTTTAAATAAAATAGTCACTTGCAACCATTTTTCCTTTAGACTCCATGTTCAACATCACATGCAGCTAAACGGCGAAGGCTTGCCACAACAGTTGTAAGTGTGATTCTTTATTATATTTAACCCTTTGCAAACAAATAACTGCCACAATGCAAAGTGTTTTGTCATTCGAAATCAAATGATCACTTTGAGAATTCATTTCAAGGGTGCCAGTTCATTTTAATTGGCAGCATTCACTTGAACATCAGTTGTGCAGAACAGAAGGTGTTCCCTCTACAAGAACAGTGTTTGTGTAAAACAACAAATACAAGCAACGAGACGCTATAAATATTTTAATATTATCTTGTTTAACTTATTGTGGTATCGGGGATTTTGTTTGGGAAATATAATTTATTGTTTTGGAATATCATCTTACGATTTTTGAGGGTTTATTGTTGGTAAAAAGAAAAGCTGGTATCTTAGGTAGCGCTTGTGGCCACCTGCTATGGTTAAGCCACCTGTTGTTTTTAGCACATTAGTAAACTTGATGTAAACCTCTATAAAAACTTTTAGCTATAATAGATATCTGTTGTAAATAGGATTTTCAGTAAAAATAATGTTGAACTATCCAATGGCCAGAACCAATGCGGGATATCAGTTGTCACTCGCTAATATTTCGACTGCTTGTTAGTTTTAGGTTTCCACCTGTTATTTTAGTCGCCTACGCCCTTCGCTTCAGTTAGCAGGGCTATGATCTTATTGTTTTGTTTAAAACTTCGTACGCTTCGCTTGGTTTCGACCTAGCCCAAATCTGCCTTCTTTTCGAGCTCATTAGCTATTCACCGTTATAACCAATCCGCTAGCTTAAAACTTCTTTAATTGTTACTTAAGTTTTTCTGATGTAACCACCGCTACCCTTCATTGGTTCTGAGCCTGGAAATTCTAGCCTGGACGTGCTAACCTAGCTAAAATTAGCATTGATGTAAACTATGAGAAAACTCCTTGTAAATTAGCTTACAAAAAGAATCGAACAACTGTAAAACAGGAGAGAAAGAATTGTAAAACCAGAGACTAGTGTGTCACATTAAAGAAGATCCAGCAAATTCTTGATGTCATGATCTGGCTTTGAGTGTTGGAGTAGAGTCGCTAGTTTCCCCAAGAAAACTCGCTTCAACATTTGTTTGTTGGTGATCTTGTTAAACAATTTCTTCAGAAATTCAGTCGCACAGCTTGCTTGTTTTAATTATAATTAGAGAACTATTGTTTGGTTTCAGGCAATGCAAAAAATGAACCTCAAGGTACTACCATAGATTCGTCAGTGACAAGCATCCCTAAAACTGGTGAGGAGGGCAACGAAAGCTTGGAATCTCTATCAAAAAGACTTAACCTGGTTGTGCCTTCCTTTGTGAAAGAAGCCAGGAAAAAAGGAGATGCCTCACTCCCTAAAATGGCCGAAAAGGATGTCATTAAAAAATTCCTTGATAATTTTTCAGTCTACAGTTGGTAGTGAACGGCCCACAGATCTTGAGTTTGAGCTTTGTGCTCAAAAAGTCATTAAATTGATCCCTGAAACGAAGGATCCTCTTTCACCAATAAACAAAGCTGCCTTCAAACAGTGTGTTAGTACCTAACTACTGTATATAAAATGGAATACATTGTTGTGATGTAGATTTGAATTCCTAGCGACCAATGCCCAGGTACATTTATTTTGCCCAACCTGAATGACCATTCAGTTCAGAACATAAAGGACATCAATGGTTTCTACCTTACTTGGTGACAATCATTTTAAGTTGGTCATGAGAAATATATGTGCATTGGATAATAAAGCATGCAGCAGTTACAGTTTTGCATATTTTTTTTCTAATTTCAAAGAAGGATGTCTTTTGTAAGTTAAACAATTTTTGCACCGCATTTTATGGATTAAGTGTCCAAATCAATTTTTTCCTGTTACAGAACACAGTGAAAGTGCGACTCTGAAAGGCTTATTACAACAGGAAGCCTGTAGAAAATATAAAGGCAAAATCGTTGAGTCAGGAGACAGAATCGACGCAAGAGGTCCATGATGCCCAGTTGCAAGCCGAAATGAAGGCACGCAAACCGGGCATCAAAAAATAACCAGTCTTCTACCTTTGTCGTTGGCTAAAAGGAGGAAGTGGATGGAGGGTTTCAGAGGAAAGGGAATTGTAAAAGCTATCCTTAAAGAATACCCTGGCTTTAAGAACTATGACCAGGTAAGTATTCATTAAAATAGGTTTAAAATTCACTTGTACATAAACCTCTAATTCAGTTATTACGCTGGAAAATTGAAATTGAAATCTTCGTGTTATGCAATGTAGTCTTAGTTTATATAATTCGGCATTTCTTTACACAGTACTCACGGTTGTTTGGCAAATAACTGGCAGCATCTGATTAGCAAAGGGTCACTAAACAGGATATTTTGTTAAAACATTTGAATTGATTCTGCTTTTGGATCTTTACTCTTCTGTATTTTCAAGTAACATTCTGAAACCTTTCTGTCTGCTAGAAATATGAAGATGTGACAATAACAATGTATAATTTTATCTGTCGTTTTTAGGTGATGATCGAGATCAGTTAAGTCACCAAATGCGACGACTTTGCCAAAGCAGGGGCCGAGTTGCTGCCAAAGCTGTGGGAGTACACAGTCCAAAACAACCAGTCAGACCTTGAAGCCCAAGGTCTGGAGGATGAAGACCTCGCCTCCATGGAGGATGGTAGGTTGAAAATGTAAACCTGACTGTAAAATAACCTAGTTGATACATGGCACTGGCCCTCAGTTTTATATTTAGTTGGTATGAGCAGATGCATGATTCATCATCATGAATATCCTTTTATACCATAACTGAAAGATTTCTCGCAAGCTTATTGGTAGAGAGGTATGTTTGATGAGAGTATAGACCATGATATGACGTAACAGGTTAGGTTTAGGCCTGGTTATTGATCTAATTTACTTTTCATTGTTATGATATAAAACAAGTTGTCCACATTTTTTCCTTTTCTGCACTCTTACGACCATAAAATGACGTCATAAAATATGCATTTCCTCTTCAACCTGGAGTACCCCAAAAAAATTAAAACACATCTTCCAGTTTCTAGAGGACTACCTCTTTGGTATCCAGCAAAGAAATCGCATTACCGAGTACAGGAACGGTGTGCAAAAGTTATTAGCTTAAGTTGGGGGTGTGCTTCTTTTTTTACTGGATAAAGAGGTACTTCAATCAATCAATCAACCTGTGCGAGTCATAATTTTTTTTTTGAAATTCGAAAAAAGGGGAGCACAATTAAAATCGCTTTTTACTCACTGTTTTTCTCTGTTTTCCCTCGCTCTATCAATTGTGGGCGCCATCTTGTTTTTGAGCTCTTGTTTTTCAGCCTTTCCAGCTGTAGGATTGTGCGTTTTATCTAACAACATTTGATGCTCTTATCTATGGAAGCGGACAACGTCTCAGGGAAACGAAAGAGAAAAAGGTCTGGAAAGGCAAAGGAAAGCGAAGAAATGGATTTTGTCATGTCAACAACTGTACCATCTGAGTCTAAGGTGGGTGATGAAGAAGGCGATCAACAACAACAACAAAAAAAACAGCAACAGCAAAAGAATGAAAGACATCCAGGACAGGAATGACACTAGATAACAAGTCAGAACTAGAGAAGAAGTCAAGTAAGAGGGAAGAAGCAAAGAACAAAACAAGTGCAAAAATCGAGGCGGGAAAAACACAAGCGGCCGGATTCTTCAAAGAGAGATTTTCTGCAGAAAAGGCAGAAGACAGCCAGAACAAGGAAAAAACTGCTGGTCCTCTAAACCATTCCACAACACCGCCTTTGTATAACTATTTAAATCACCAATACATTATTTAATGCTGTCATCTTTTTGTGTATTTCAAAACCACAGGGAACTACTCTCTATTTAATGAGGCAGTACAGGTGTAATGCTAAATACTATCAGTCAAGAGACAAGACGCCGGCAAAAAAAATGGCAGTGCAGGCTGACGATAAGGATAAGGAGAGTCTTTACAAAGAGCCCAACCAAGAGCTGAAGAAAACCAAACCCAGAATTATTTATCAGACTCAACAACTCACAATGAAGAGCCGACGAAAAGAGATCCAAAGTATTTCAGATATGCAGACCGTGTTAAGCAAACTTCCATTTCTCAAAGTAGAAGAATCAGTAAGTACTGGTATATCAAAATCAATATTATATGTCTCCCTTCACAGTGAAAGTACAAAGCTTGTGCCACCAAATGAGGCATTATGGACCAGCTTTGATTAAGGGCGAATAGACTCATGATTCGGTTTAAATAGTTGAATTTCATTTGCGTAGTGTAAATAATCCAACTGTAAACATGTCACATGATTTAATTTGTGGTTATTCACATGTTTATGCCGTAACTGTTGAGTATTTTGACGATCACAGTTATTATTCAAGTTTAATAGAAAACAATTATAATGATTTGAACTGCTGGATCATAAATTGGTGTCTCTTCAATGCATTTAATGCACAAGTTTTGGTTATGAAAATGAATCTTCAATAATTGCAGCGTTATTTATTTTAAAAACAAACAGGTAGTTGTTGAGATGCAGAATTTGGTTCATTAAAAGCCCCATGGAAAAGAACAAGATTGGCAAGTTCCTTACCAACACTACAAAAATATTCCGATGTCTAAGAGCGGGAAATGTACTAACCATTCAGTGGGAAAAACATGTATCAAGACCCTTTTGAACAAAGAGGAGTCAAATTTGTCCGCAATTCAAAATCTCTACCGTGCAAAGCAACCTTCAAAGCGATCATGTAAGCGTACGTGATACAGCGCCGTCATGCGATACTGTTTACAGATCGTCTTGTGATATTGTATTCGTACCCTCATGCAACATCCGCAGACAGCAATGTTTGTGGGTGTTACCAGAGAGACCAGCAGTAAGAAAGAGAGCAAGGGATGAAAGCAATTTGAGGCGAAAGTGTAAAGCCTTTCATCCTGTTTGTAAACAAGCATCCGGACACCTGCTACTGTTGGAGAACAGATTCGGAATGATAATAATTGATTAATAAATTGGTGTCTCTTCAATGCATTTAATGCACAAGTTTGACTTAAGGTCGCGCAGGACCCTTGCTCATTAATAAATTCATTAGCCAAATTTCTTGACGGGGTGCTATCTTGTAAAGCTTTAATTCGCTACATTTTGAACATCGATTCCTCTAAAATTTGTCAAGGATATTAAGGGATGATGGAATTACATCATGATTGTCCTTTTACTGAGAGATGACCGTTTATTGTAATGCTACAGGCTCTTAAAAGTTTTACTGCAGATAATGCAATTTTGTGTCCAAGTTTTCGGCTACAACAGCGCACCGAATTAAATGATTGTATAACCTAGAGATGAATCATAACCTCTTTTGTGTTATGACAAGAACGAAATTTTCGATTTCAAAAACTGCTAGAAGTTAATAGCTTCTAAGAGAGTAAAAATGTGAAATCTAAACTTTGAAACGTGCTATCTTCATTTTGAGAACGAAATTTCAAAATTCGCTCTTGTCATAACACAATAGAGTGCACCAAGTTCACGTTCCTCGCGAATCAACTCCTGAAATTCTATATAGGCGAAGAAAACTTGGACACAAAATTGCAGGATTTTCCGCTTCCGAAGACCTTCCGAGACAATGTTTACAACCGACTTGTGCAGCTGTGAATCTAATTATGATAATTCGCTTTGTTTCAGCGCACGGTACGCAAAGCTGAGAACAATACCGTCTAATTACTTGTACAAAGAACTTTAAGAAAAACATTGTCGTGAATATTTCGTTTGTTGTCGGCTTCAGTCGTCGCAGTTCGTGCATACTCTTTAAATAAATACATACATAATGATTTCAAGGGTCCTGCGCGACCTTAAGTTGTTACTGAAAAAAAAAAACCAACAGGTAGTTGTTGAGATGCAAAATTTGGTTCATTAAAAGCCCCATGGGAAAGAACAAGATTGGCAAGTTGCTTACCAGCGGTACAAAACATTTTCTGATGTTGATGAGCAGTAAATTTACTAACCATTCAGTTCGCAAAACATGTATCAAGACCTTTCTGCATTCAGGTGTCAGTCACAACAATGTGGCCCAACTGCGTGGCCACAACAGCCTCAAAAGTTTGGATAGCTATGGCGTGGAATCAAGAGAGCAGCAACACCAGATGTCAAAAATACTCTGACAAGAAAAACAACGCCAAGCCGAACCGAAGCCAAACACACAAAGAAAAAACCATTAAGCTCAGCCAAGTACAGTTGTAGCAGCAGTGCCCAAGGTTCCATGCCAGCAAGCAGCTTATTTTTGGGACCAAGCATTGGTGTCCTAAACACACAGAAACCTGATGAGTGGGAAGCAGTTGCTAGGAGACTTGGCAATTCATTTTTGGTCGCTACGAAGGAAACTGGAAATTGTTTATTTTTGGAAATGTTAACAACTCCAACACCCTTAAAAAATCATGATGTACAGGAAGAGTTGTTGTTGCATCTGGTCTTCTTTTGCTGGCATCAATGTTAGCCCCACCCAAAACTGGTAAAGCATTACCAATTATGTATCATTTAGACCCAACTTTCCATGGCTTTGGCTTTATACCAATGAATTGACTGCAACTGCCCGAAACAGTTCATGGTCTTGACTCATTAACTGTAAGTCCTAACAATTTTACAGATTTATGGCTTCACTTCATGAGTGGGAGTATTGAAGAATATTTAGTCTGCATATAATATTAATTACACCGTATGAATATTTTAAATAAAATAGTCACTTGCAACCATTTTTTCTTCAGACTCCATGTTCAACATCACATGCAGCTAAACGGCGAAGGCTTGCCACAACAGTTGTAAGCGTGATTCTTTATTATATTTAACCCTTTGCAAAAAAATCAAATGATCACTTTGAGAATTCATTTCAAGGGTACCAGTTCATTTTAATTGGCAGCATTCACTTGAACATCAGTTGTGCAGAACAGAAGGTGTTCCCTCTACAAGAACAGTGTTTGTTTGTTGGTGATCTTGTTAAACAATTTCTTCGGAAATTCAGTCGCACAGCTTGCTTGTTTTAATTATAATTAGAGAACTATTGTTTGGTTTCAGGCAATGCAAAAAATGAACCTCAAGGTACTACCATAGATTCATCAGTGACAAGCATCCCTGAAACTGGTGAGGAGGGCAACGACAGCTTGGAATCTCTATCAAAAAGACTTAACCTGGTTGTGCCTTCCTCCGTGAAAGAAGCCAGAAAAAAAAGGAGATGCCTCACTCCCTAAAATGGCCGAAAATGATGCCATAAAAAATTCCTTGATAATTTTTAGTCTATAGTTGGAAGTGAACGGCCAGCAGATGTTGAGTTTGAGCTTTGTGCTCAAAAAGTCATTAAATTGATCCCTGAAACGAAGGATCCTCTTCCGCCAATAAACAAAGCTGCCTTCGAACAGTGGGTTAGTACCTAACTACTGTATATAAAATGGAATACATTGTTGTGGTGTAGATTTGAATTCCTAGTGACCAATGCCCAGGTACATTTATTTTGCCCAACCTGAATGACCATTCAGTTCAGAACATAAAGGACATCAATGGTTTCTACCTTACTTGGTGACAATCATTTTAAGTTGGTCATGAGAAATATATGTGCATTGGATATTATATAATAACCTGAATTCTACGCGCATTTTGATTGGTTCTTACTTATGATCTATCAGAGTACAGACACATGGATTACGTCACGTGGTGGTGTGACTCGCGTGCGTGATTAGAGTCCATAGTCCAAATCAGAGTTGTCGGCAAAGTTTTTCAAACTTGCGAGGCCACAACAAAGCAAAAAAGTTCAGCTTAATTACAAATGTCCAGTGAGAAACAATACGCCAAGCATCGTTCACCTTTCGAAGCATTAAACTGGGCGAAACAAGCTTGAAGAAGACAGTGAATTATTCGAGAAATTATCCGAAATCTGTCCGAAAGTTTGGCCGATGTTGTGCAATTGGACGACGCCACGGGAAACAAACTAATTGCGGTTGAACGCTTCGGTTATGTTTACAGATTTGAACAACTTTCCAAATCGGAATAAAGGTTAGAGTTTTCATTGACTTTCAATTGACCATTTTTCTGTTTATTTAATTAATCGGATTATAACAGTGCTTCGTGTTATCGAAAACTTAATAGTTAAATCAAAACAACTTAGCTCATCTTTACGGCGGCATTGCTCACACTGAAGTGTGCTGAAGTCTTGTGTTATTATATAAAATAAATAGATTCCATTTTGCCGTGGGTCTGTTCAGTTGTAGATCACAGAAGACTTCAAAATGTGGTATGAACATCAGTGACCACGAGGCGCTTCTCTGTTCATACCACATTTTGACGTCATCTGTGATCTATAACTGAACAGACGCACGGCAAAATGGAATCTATTTGTTTTTTTCTAATTTCAAAGAAGGATGTCTTTTGTAAGTTAAACAATTTTTGCACTGCATTTTATGGATTAAGTGTAAGTCCGGCTTAAAGCGATCCTCTTGACTTCGCGCGAAAAAAAAGTTTCCTTTTATTTTTTGCCTGTGAAAAGGCTTTGGTCCATACATACAAAAAGGCAATAAATTATTTTCTAGTACTTTATTTTCGCTTTGCTACAGGCCAAAATTGAATTTTGGCCGACATGGGGCTGCCAACGGTAGTCGAAGGGCTAAATTTTGACCACAAAAATGCACTTGACGGAATATCCTTTGGCACAAACTCTGAGACACCTTTATTTAGTTCACTGACGAAACGAGGAAAAATTTTCGAATATTCTAAGCATGCCATCGCTTCTGAAAGACACCATACTCTGAGGTCTTTATTCACAGGTTTAAATTTAGGTAAATACAAGAGAATAAAACTCAAAAGTTTCAACATAAATTGGAATAAGAAAGCACATCGATGCAATCTGCTTACCTCAATGAACCGTTTTCTAATTTCAAACCGGTGGGTATCTCCTTGGATTGCACGCGAGAACAATTTAAAATCTGCCATATTCAGTGTGTTTACATAATTGTCGCTCGTGCCGAAGCTGATTTGCATAACCTTGCACTCGATGAGAAAACTCCCTCAACCGTCCAAACTCGACTAAATACCTTTAGAATATAGGAAAATTGCTTCTTTTAATATTCCTTTACCATACAGACCTAGCACTCAGAAAGAAATTGTGTTGAAGATTACCAAAATACTTGTGGCGTGCGAGACTCCACAAAGTAAATATTGACGGTTACACTGGTCGCACTTGTCCCAAAAATGTAAGTTCAATTCGCTTCCATAGTATCTCTAGGGAAAGAAGAAGGGTCAAAATTCAGCCATTTAATAAATATTAAACGTGTTAAAACGACAAATTGAATTCTGACAACGGGAAATAACCAAATCGATCATGCAAAGACAACTTATAACTTTACGTCCTAAAACATCACTTACAGGTTGCTTACTGAGGAAGTGTAGTTGCCAGATACAATCAACAAGCTTCAATAGAACTGTTTTATGTGACAAAAAGGCACTAATTTCAATTCATACTGGATGTGTTTTATTCCACAAACGTTCATTTGGAGTCACAATGCAAGTTATGTGCTTCGAGATCCGTTAAACAGAAACTTTTGTATTGCGGTTGCGTCACGGTAATTTGCAATGTCACGCAAATTGTAACATATTCTTATTAGAGGGTCTCAATGGGGTAGTGGCTTTTACGGTTAACCGGTTAAAATTTTGGCTTTTTTACGGCTAACGGTTAATTTATTTCCATAACGGTTAACATAAGTTAACAGCTAACTTTCATTGTTTTAAAAAGTTAAAAATTAATTTCCATTATTGAAAAACATATTTTAGGTCTCAGGGCCATTCTGGCACGATAAGGTGAACTAGTTCGGTTTATTTAAAATAACTGACCAATTTTTAATGGTTAACATATTTTACGGCTAACGGTTAAAATTTTCCAATTTTTACGCCTAACGGCTAAATTTTTGGCTGTTTTGCAGCTAACGGTTAACCTCATTGAGACCCTCTTATTAGCTGTGTGATGTGAGGTGAGTTGTTTTTTGAGAAAAGAATAAGAACAGAGTTATTAATGCCCAGCCACAGAGGTAAATTATTTACCTCTGTGGTCGGGCATTTGGGAGTAAATCGTTAAATGACAGAACAGAAAATAAAACAAATGAATAGTGTTCCGAAAAAGAGACAGAGTGTGCTAAACTGTTTTTACTGTTGAAAGGATCTGAAAAATGCGACCCGAAGCTGCATTTGTAAGTATTCAGTTTGATATCGTCACTTTATCTCATCTGTGAGAAAAATTGAATGACCTGCCAAATATTTTTTCCAACAAGATAGGACTGAGGCAAATGAAAAATGGAACAGTTTTTTTTTTTTTACGAGAAACCCATAATGGTTGTTCAATTCTTTTAAGTCTCTATTTCTACTTGGAATTAGTGTTATCTGTAGCACTTCAAAATCATTGTACTTTTTAGAGCACATATTCTGAGCACCAGCACCATAATTTGTAAACTGGCAACCCGGCATTTTTAACCTAGTGGTTATTTCGGGTTGCCAGAACTTCTTATCTTTAGTAATATATTTATATAACAATTCTTAATCTAATTTATTGATAAGGAATAAAAGAGGATGTGTTGGCAAGGGAACTAGTTAATTTTCACTGATCTCTCACTTCGCTTAGATAATCTCACGAGCAAGCATGACGGACGGTGATAATACTGCTTGAAACGGACTTTTGTTCTCCTTAGGTTCTGCGACCTGTTTAAGGTTCCTAAAGAAAATATTTATAGAACGTTGCAAAATAGTGGTAGGGTAAAAGAACTCGAGTTCTTAAACAACAGCACCACCAGTGCTGTTCAGGAGATTATATGGAATACGTTTAAAGATCACATAAACCGGAACGAAACGACCAGGTAATGATGACCAATTCCATCTATTCAATCAGTTTTGTCATGTTAGTAATCGCCTGGGCATAGTCATATTTAATCGATTTGAATCTGACTAAATGGACGGCTGTTTCCTTTATTTTTAGATTGAAATTCTACCGTACAGTTAGCGGGACGACGAAACTGACTTTGGCAGGCACGTGGCCAGAAATGTGCGAAGACACAAAAAAGACCGAAAATCTACCTCAGACTAGATCAAGGTAACATTATTTTAGGCGGATACTCGTTAAATTTTTTGGGATAATTCAAGGGTGTGTGCAGCACACGTGCCCTGTCCGCGTCCTGTCCCGACTAAAACGTGTTTCGTCCTAGGCAAGAACTCACCTAGCCTGTGTCGCAGACGAACAAAACCCTGGTTATATCCGTCTGCGAATTAGAGCACAAAAGCTTGTTCCGCCCCCCCGCGTGTTACCAGGGATTTCTATAATAACCTTTGATTGGCTCTTAAATAGGGCCATTCTTTCATGCGCTGTGATTGGTCGAATGGATCTCGTAACACCATAATTGCGCTTTTGATGAATAACAGATACAAAATAAACATGGAGGCGATCACGGCAGATAAGTAAGAATTAGCGTTTGAAGCGGTAAAAAAGCAGCCGGTTCGGACAAATCTGATAAAAAAAGAAAACAACAATAACGACAAGAAGCAAACACAACTGACAAGCAAAAAGGTTGTGGAAGAAATGTTAAATAATCTACATTTGTCTTGTGGTGAAAGAATGTCACACAACGCACATCCGTCATCCGTGATGAAAAGCCACACACCTTGCAACACAATAAACAGCCGAACCCGGCATTACAAATGCAGAATGCAAGTACAGTCGACATCTTCACGGAAAATTTAGGACCAGAGCGAATATTTCGAGAACTCTACAAATATCTTACAAATATGCATGTCCAAGACATACCGCTATATTAATTACATATGAAAAATTTAAAACAGAGGTGTCAAAATATACAAACAGAAAAGCCGCGACTATGACCTCTACACATTTGCTATTAATAAATAAAGCGACAGTCTCTCAACTTAAAACGCCTCCAAATAATACAGCTGACAACATATAGTGTCCTTTCTAAACGAGTGAAAAGCGAATGGCAAATGTACAAATTATATGACAAAAACGTTTTTACTGTAACTGACCTAACTGGTATCTGGTATTCATCGAACGCGTAACTATGGTTTCACAACATTCACTTGACCAATTGCGGTGCACCAAAGAACGGCCCTATTCAAAAGCCAATCAGAGGTTATTATAGAAATCCCTGGTAACACGCAGGGGGCCGGAACAAGCTTTTGTGCTCTAATTCGCAGACGGATATAACCAGGGTTTTGTTCGTCTGCAACGCAGGCTAGTCTGAGCTTGCGTCAGCTTGCATGCGCAGATTCCAAATGCTTGCATCATCAGCGTACGCGGTCATAAAACCCTATGGAGCCTCCTTAAGTTAAAGTACCAAGATGAGTATTACAAGGAAGTATCATTATACAACAATACATAAACGTGTCGCTTCGCTCTTGATTGCGTTTTTCGCAAACTATTTCATTAAAAACTTTCGTACTAAATTTGCCATTTTTAGTTTATTAACACTGCACTTACTTGTTCTCCTCAGTTGGACCAGGTATCAAGTGACCCTTAATTGATTAAAGTTGTCACAGCATTTACCAAAAGTGCTGCCAGTTTTCAAGTGAAAGTGCCCACGCCAACTTTACAATGATGTCAATTGAAAGTGCTGAAGACTAGGAAGCTTGAACATGGCCAGAAATATGGCAAAAAGGCATGGTGGCGTTATACTTTCATGTATTGTTGTTGTTGTTACTTTTCGCTGTTCTGTTATATTTTTTCAAACTTTTGCATGAAACCAAGGTAGCAAATCTGCGATTTTTACTTTTCATGTTGTCTTTCTCCAACTATTTTTCATTTCAAATATTATAATTTATCTTTTTTTGTACTTAGTGGAGAAAGAATGTTAAGTATTTGTATAATTTATATCGTAGTTTTTTCCTTTTTTTTGTACTTCGTGAATACCCTTTCAAATAATTGTAACAATTTAAGAGTAAGTATAAAATTTAGATGTTGTATTTGTTATATTTGTATATTGTAATATGTGTGTTTTGCACCAATAAATAAATAAAAAAAAACTATTTTTCATTTCTACAACAGGCAGCATCGTGGCTTAAGGCTAACCTTTGTGTTGATAAGGCAAACCCTGCTATGGGGTAAGGTGCTCAATTGTCATGAAGTAGGCAAAAGTATCATCAAAGTTACTAACTTACTTACTAGCCTGCTTTCTTACTTATGGTTGCACTGCTAGCCAAAGATTGTTAATGGGAATTCCAAATTAAATATTTTATTTACAGTTAACTTAAATGTCGGTTACTGTATGCCTATGGTGACAATTTTTGTCTTTTTCAATTCAGTTAATTATTCTTTAAATTTCCCTTTTTAAGAGATCCAACACTTTTGTTTGCAGTATGGCACAAATATAAATCAGGCTATAATGTTTGATGACGACCCCCCAAAACTAAAAAGAGGTGCTACAAGATACCCCGTGAAGGCCTATCCATGAACATCTTAGAGCATATAGATTATGGTAGGCCCACAGAACAGAAAACAGCTGCTAAGATTTGCCTCTTATTATTTCAGAGATACGTCAGCCAGTTGCAGGTATATATACCCATTTAGATCAACTACGCTCGGGGAATAAGATGTAATTTATTATATGACCATTCAAATGTGCGAATTTGGTAGTTCCTTGTCCTTGTGAAACACGGCCATATTATAACATGTAATGTAATTGTGAAGAAAGAAAAAATAACCTATTTGTCAGTCTCAGCTCATCCTCTTTTCACCCATAAGCAATATCATTTTGATCAGGCTTATATTGCTCCCTGGAAAGTCTAAACTATACTTTTAAAGAATTGTCCTACTTTGTTTATAAGCAACTGGTGCAAAAGCCGAGTGCCCAAGCCACCACCAACAAGCTGAAGAAGTTGCAGCTGAAGAGGCTAATGATGGAAATGAGCAGGAAGGTGAAGGAAAAGGAAAGGAGGAGGACAAAGAATATATCAGCACCCTAATGCAAATAGAAAAGGAGGTCAAAATGCTATGGCAAGGTTTGTAAACTTATATATATATTTATAAAAGATTCTTTGTTAACACCAGAATCATAAGCTGGATACTAGCAACTTTCTGATATGTCAAATGTTAGTTCGATCAGACCCGAGAGAGGATTTAAATATTTCGGTGTATGTTTACAGCTGTTTGCAAAAATTTTGAACCCCCCAAAAATATATCAATATATCAAGGGAAATTAGGTGTGTCACTTAACCACAGACACAGCACAAAGGAATCTTTAGAAACTAATGACTTTATTGTTGTGAAGCACTTTACCTGAAATTCTTTTGTGAAAGTACTGAGAAAGGCTGCGATGTATAGCACAAAGCTTCCTTGGAGAATTGTGTTGCTATGTATTGCACAGATCTTTGTTGGAGAGTTGTGTTTCTAAAACACGAGCGGCAATTTAGCAAAAGCCACATTGCTAGGCTATTGCACGTACATAAAAGCACTGTTAAACGTATCCTGAAAAACTTTTTGCAAACAGGCGACGTGCAGTGCCGGAAAGTCGGAAGGCGTTCTATTTCTTCGCTACACCAACATGAACAGTTTGTTTTAAAGGAAGCAGCATTAGCCAATCCGTCTATGACTCTTAACGAACTTTGCATGGAACTGGAGCATTCAACTGGGTCAGAATACTGCATGTCGACCGTGCACAGAAATTTGAAGCGATTCGGGTTTTCATTCAAGAAGGTAAGAGATTAACATTCCTATATTCTTCTAATTTTCATTTTGATGCAGCGTGTGAAATAGTACTCAAGACTAATTTTTATTTGACTTTCGACAATATGCAACCTGTTAAAATAATAAAGATTAACTTCAGCTCCGCAAAGTAGCTTTGCAGCAAAGCAGTGAAAGACGCGCGGAGTATTGGGCAAGAGTCTGCCAGTTTGACCCAGAAATTATATTATTTCTTGACGAAACAGGATTTGTAAGTAAAGATCATTGTTAAGGCATAGACACTGGATAGATAGATTGTAGTAATATTTGTTTTGACTCAAAATTTCGTCTTTGTTTTTTGTTTTATTCGCAGGACAAGCGTTTAGTGAGAAGGTGGGGTTATGGTTTGATAGGAACACAAGCTAGTATTGAGAGATACTTTGCATGGGCTCCTCGAGTATCAGCAATTGCTGTTATGGCGGCAAACGTGAATGTGGCCAAATTTCTCCATTTCCTGG
Source organism: Oculina patagonica (assembly GCF_052425735.1). Taxonomy (NCBI): domain Eukaryota; kingdom Metazoa; phylum Cnidaria; class Anthozoa; order Scleractinia; family Oculinidae; genus Oculina; species Oculina patagonica. The sequence continues at coordinate 32,189,380 of NC_135761.1, forward strand.
AAAAAGATCTCGTCCCCATATTGCAGCCTTTCAATGGTATCAACCATAATTCCATTGTAGTTATGGGCGAGTTTGAACAACACAATATTTGACGACAAATTGTACTTCTACTGGAGATTACTATTTCTGCTAAACTAACATCGCTTTATATTTGTTTGTTTTGCCATTCACCACGTTCCTGAAGTCAGGGACATTGTTGAGGGAGTGGGAGCCTTGTTGATTTACCTGCCACCCTACAGTCCCGATTTCAACCCATTAGAGGAACTTTTTAGCAAAGTGAAATGCAGTTGGCTTGAAATACGACGTCGTATTTCAAGCCAACAACAACCCATTGTTGAAAGCTTTTTACACATCACTTCCAACGACTGCAACAGATTTTTCCGTTATGCAGGATAATTTTTTGGTCACGTATTGTAAACAGTGTTACAGAATTCACTGATTGTTTTCATTCATCTGCTAGCATCTTAACTGGTTTTTTAACTTGGATTATTCCAAGATGGCTTCCAATGCTCAAGGCCAAGATGACTAAAATTCGTCCCATCCATGATCAAAATACACCTTTTTAGTCTCAAAAATGCAAAAAAAATTGTTAACTATTTTTCTTTTTTCGAAGTGGCATCAGCAACAACTACAACAACAAAGAAAGCAAAATAGATTATAAAAAAATAAGAGAGACATATAGCATTCTATACTGAGAAATTGTAGTTTTTCACTTCTTTATACAAGATCTTTTCAGACCCAAACACCGCCATTCCCTTTTCAGTGTTAACCTATATTGTTTCTTTTTTAATGAAGCGGCATCGGGTGCATGGCGGCCTTCTACTGAAATTTCCTATTACTTCTCTATAATTATTATCACGACCTTCTACGAAATCTTCAAGGGCAGTCGATCAGAGGGCCGACTGTTTGAAAACAAAAACAATGAAATCAAATGGGCAATTGTTATAGAACGCTATAAATTGTCCCAAATTGTTTGGTCATTTCACACACGAAAGTCAACATGGCAGCAGAGAACACTAATTTTGGCGTTCATCTTCGCGTACTAGACGCGTAGAAAAAGTCCAAATTTCGTCATTTCGAGCTTACGGATATTCCTCACTTTAGCTACCACGAAGAGTTTAAGCAGCATTTCCTGAATAATCACAACAATGCTGTGCGACCGGCCGAAAGCACAAACTTCAAAATTGGCTATTTTGTTAAGAGTCATAGACGGATTGGCTAATGCCGCTTCCATTAAAGCAAACTGTTCGTGTTGGTGTAGCAAAGAAAAAGGACGCCTTCCGACTTTCCGGCACTGCACGTCGCCCGTTTGCAAAACAATTTTCAGGATACGTTTAACAGTGCTTTTATGTACGTGCAATAGCCTAACAATATGGCTTTTGCTAAATTGTCACTCGTGTTTTAGAAACACAACTCTCCAACGAAGATCTGTGCAATACATAGCAACACAATTCTCCAACAAAGCTTTGTGCTATACATCGCAGCCTTTTTCAGTACTTTCACAAAAGAATTTCCGGTAAAGTGCTTCACAACAATAAAGTCATTAGTTTCTAAAGAATCCTTTGTGCTGTGCGGCGGTTAAGTGACACACCTAATTTCTCTTGATATATTGATATATTTTTGGGGGGTTCAAAATTTTTGCAAACAGCTGTACAATGTCATTATGTTCAATGGAAATGCAACTTTCAATATTTTTGTTTTCAGATGTAAGTCATACCTTTCTCTCCCCCTCGCCATTCAACACCCAAAAAGAGGCTGCCTTTTTCGAAGAGAACATGGAGTTGCAGGTATCAGCCCAGTTTTTGTATCTCTGCAACTACTAAAGCAATGTTATTATTCATTCAAAATATTTCAATATCAAAAATTATTGGATTGCAACCTCCTTCCCAAGGATGATTATCTGATCGCAACCTGGTTCCCAAGAACCGCTGACGTCACACGGCAACGGCTGTAATGCAGAACAAAGCTGCCATGGCAAGATTTGTACAGTGTAATGAGGAGAAAATTATGAAATTACTAGACGATAAGGACAATTTGAACACTAAGAAATCCACCAAGCTCAGTCATTCGATATTCAACGTGTATCTTAAGAAAAGAAAAATTCCTGAACCAGCCACAGCGGAGGACTTGGAGCGGTTTTACGGAAACCTGTACTCGAAAACATCGCTTTTTGTCATCAGATTTAGCTTCAATAGACACTTAAGCAAGTGCTTAATATTGACATTATAAAGGACAAGACATTTAACGAAGGTAACCGAGTTTTTAAAGTTTAAATCAAATTTAAAAGCAAACGTTGTTGTGTATTTGTGTTCTTTGCTTACTGTCAAAACCTTATTGAATTCATTTTGTGCATTTGGAGGTCTGGAAATATTTGAATGAATAATAAAACAATTATTGAAATTTGGCACCAGTATTGTACCCTACGAATTACATCACATGGTACATAGTCTGATGTTGCTATGGCAGCAGTCTTGGTTCCAGATCCCTTTCATGAAAAAAAGGCACTCTCAGGTTTTGAACCATTTCAAACCTCATCTGCCATCTGAAGGGTCATTTGGATATGTACAGCCCCCGAAATGATCCCCAACCCGGAAATGATCCCCAGAGTTTTTCACGCCGACCCTGAAATGATCCCCAAGTAATTTTTGGAATAGCGTGTCAAGTCAAGGAGAAGGGAGGCCTGCGAATAATCAGCTCTCACGATACATCAAACACCGGCCACAATCTCAACCGAATGGCACTTCTAAACCATGTGACTGAAGAGCACTATCACAGCCTTGACCAGGTCGCCACTCCTTCGACTGAGGAAGGTGAAAAGGCTGCGGATTACATGAAAAGCAAGTACGGTGAAAGAGAGGTCTCAGAGGACATTTGCCCGAGTGCGGTAGAAAGTGGAATGATGCAGTATTATTCTGATGACTGCTACCAGGGTCTGGAAGGGTATTTTCGGGATCCGGGATTTGACCAAAATACAGTGCGGGATTCGGGAAAACGCGATATATCTTGACGGGATTCAGGATTTGACTGCTCTCTGGGAAGTGGGATTAACCAAAATTTAAGCACGGGATGCGGGATTTTTAACCATGTTAACCTTTCTGTTGGGAAATCGGGAAGTCGCCACAACACAAATGAACGTTCAAGCAGCGAACGCGAATCAACCGGGCGAGCACGTGGTGTCTCGCTTCAGATAAGACGCGGTCGACACCGTTCCTGTAAGCTTTTTAGTGCTCTTTCATCATACTGAGGTATGAAAAGCTATTTCGTTTTCTGCACACGTAAGTTAAAAATATCAATCGAAAGCGCCAATCTACAACTTACATTTTCTAGCTTTCGCAGAAATTAATCTTCGGTTTGTTCTGCATGCATGTTTTTTTTTTGGGGGGGGGGGGGGTGGAAGAGAAAAAAACGGGATTCGGGATGCGGGATTTTCATAAAAAGGGAGCGGGAATGCGGTATCAGGGCCCCCCTTCCAGACCCTGTGCTACGTTAATCTCAAGGACCTAAAGAATGAGGCCCAGAATGCAAAAACCCTTGCTGAAGTCCAAGTGGCATTTGCAATTTTTTTCAATTGAAGAGCTGGGATGAGGCAAAAGTAAAGTTTGGTGACAGTGTGAAACCTGAGAGGCTCCTGCGGTTTAAGGTATGTATAATAATTTTCTTTAAGTGAACTTTGGGACACTAACCTCTTGCCTTGCACAGGATCCCTCAAGAGAAAACTTGGATAAGGAAAACTATGAGAAAGTGAAGACATGCATAATTATTAATATGCCATGCCTTAGAAAATGCAGGCGCCAACACAATCAATGAGACTTACATTGTACATGTATACCCAGACGTCATGTTGAATGGGATTCTTTGCTTGTTAAAAAAACTTTAAACTTCATGATCAGTCTGCAGTGATCATTGTTCAGGTTGCCATTTTGGATTATTTTTGAGCCAAGCAATGTACAGTAAGTGACAGTCAATCCTGATAACTCCAAACTTCAAAGGATAGGGGAAAAGGTTTGAGATATCGGGAGTTCAAGTTATTGAAACGGGATCAAAACAAGTTACTGAGGGTTTGAGGTATCAGGATTCAACTGTATCTGAGTGACAATAACTCCAACACGATCACACCTTTGGAAAGGCTGGGTGTGAAACCATCAAATGCTGGTACACCCCCTTTTCTGTGTGCCTATTGGTGGATAGCCGTTATTGATTTTAAGATACAATTATGGCTGTGTTATTATCTCTTAAGTTTTGCCGGAAAAAATCCATACTCTTTGGTACAACTATGTGCGAGATTCTTGTAGGAATCTACTATCTTTTAAATGTAAAAGTTAAACCTTTTTTTATCTCATTTTCTAGTGCCTCACCTAATTAAAGATAATGGTCTGATAATTCCAATGTTAGGTAGATCTTCCCACCCTACCTAAGATAGATACCATAATCATTCATTTATTGTTTGGATTTTTTGTAGTTGGACTTTGAGGAGTTACATAATAATAATGTTTAATTACAATAATAATAATAATAATAATAATAAAAGTAAACCTTACAATGATAATCAATGATACATGATTTCAAATATGTTTTCAAAACATCTGCAAACCAAACTAGCAAGTAGCCCAGACCATAATTCAGAGGATTCCGACACAGTGGTCCATGGACCTGATGGGTCAAATTGCAGAGAGCATGTGGTTTTCCCTAAGTACCGTATTTATTCGGCTATAAGCCGACCCCGGCTATAAGCCGAGACCCTAAACTTTCGGTTTTCAGAACCAGTTTGAGTCTGGAAAAAAATAAACTCAAAACACTCGGCTATAAGCCGAGACCCAGTTTTCCTTCAAACTACAAAACAATCCACGTGCAGCAAATCAACATATAAATTTGTTAAATCACAACTACATGTGTGCAATTGAAAAAACAACAAAAGAAATTACTAATAAAAGGTGAAGTTATTTAGAACCGTACATACGCGTGACAAAAAATTCACCTGAGTTTAGAATCCCATCTCAAACAATCACGCATTCTTCTGAATGTGGTTATCGATCATCATACCAAAAGCTACTAGTTTTCAAACAACTAAACCTTCCGATGAAAGTTGTTGCTGAGGTAGAGACCGTTCAAAACAACTGCAAAATCGCCAGAGAATACGGGATGAATACTGTTCAGTTCGTTGCAAAATATTTCACAAGTCGCCAGCGAGCAGATCAAGCGGATGAACTTTAGATGTTATCAACACGAAACGCCGTGCTGTTGCCGGTATTTGTTGAGTATTCTAAATCCAATCAAACTTTTTTGAAGTGGTTTCTTTTAGCAGAGAAGTCGTGGTATTAAAAGTTTGTAGTTTTGAACAAAAATATTACATCCAGCCAGCCGCTTTCTGATAGATCGTGTTACAATGTTTGCCAAGCACGTGGGAAAAGCCGCTTCTGATTGGTCAGTTTCTGACGTCGCCAAAGCAAGTCAAAACAATCGATTCTTTCTTTCTTCTTTTGAAGCGGTGATTCTGCATAAAACTTTTAAAAAGCTGAAGGAAAAGAAACAGTCTCAGGCAGAAATTTACTTGTGGAAGAGATTGCAAGGAAATTGTTCAATACATGCAAGATTTCGAATGATCTTGACCGTTCAAAAGACGATCACGCACGCCGACAAAATAATATTCCAGAGCGAGCCGTTGGACGACCGCAGTTCCAGCCTACTAGTAAATAGCGAAGAAAAGACGAATAAAAACTTCATTCTTAACGTTTCTTCACTAAACCAAATGGCTTTTTAGGAGCTGCCACTTAAATAAAAGGTAATGAACAAGAATTAATTACAAATGCTTGTTAATTTTCTTTATCGATGATCGCTCGGCTTATAGATAATTTATTCAAATTCAACTCTTTTCTAGTACCACGGAATTTTTTTTGGGTGGAAATACTCGGCTATAAGCCAAACCCCCAATTTGGTTGAGTTTTGACCAGTTTTCTGTAAGATTTGGTGAAAAAATCGCTCGGCTTATAGCCGAATAAATACGGTATGAGGATTTGGATTTATCATCTTCGTACTTTGAAAATGGCGTTTCTTATCCATTGGACATGTAGGGTACAATTCTGAGGTCAGTGAATATTACTTGTGTACGTGTGTGAATAGGCATTGAAAGAATCGCTTTTCAGAATAACGATTGTTATTGCAAGTTTTAATTGGCAAAAATTTTTCTTAAGGCAAGCATGTTTCAGGCATCCGATACACAACATGTGGGCAGGTGAAGTGAAGGAATGTGGAAAGGTTATGTAAAGGAGAGATGAAGAGAAGCAGAAAACATGAAACGCCACTTCAACCTTTTAGAGAGGGAATGAAATGCAATTATGTGCCATGTTGAAGCGGTAAGAGAATTTTATCTACTGTGGTGTTACAGGTACTTTTACTGGCACTTTTGACAGGCTGCTAATGCTACCAATGGCTTCTGTACACATAACAATAATAATTGTACATGGAATAATTTTGTATTTGATAATTTCAGATCCATTCAAGTTGGCATGGCTATTTCTAAAACAGGCACAACAAATAATACACCAAATATATACCAAAATGCAGCACTTATTCAAAGGAGGCGCTTATTGGGGGATGCGGTACTAAGAACAGTAGTGTGTGTTAATTCAAATTTCTTTACCTTTATTCCTATGTAGAATAAATCACTGCAGTGGAGATGGACAGGTTGTACCTCTTGGTCAGTTGCACATGAGGGAACTCTTGCCCACTTAAAAGGCTGCACTGACCAGCTTCCTGCAGCAGAAAGGGGAAGATTTGTTCAGTGATGACACAATTGGCACCTATTAAAGAGTGGAGAAGGAAGGTCAAACTTTCTTCTCTGCTCTGTACACTAGAGTTCAAAGAAGGAACTCCTACCATGTCAACTATGGCTGTCAAACCAACAAGAAATGTGGCTGTTTTCTGTTTTTTTCTACAACATCAAAGTGGCCTTTTGGTGCTGATATGTCCACTAGAAGTTTCAAACAACATCAGGGACATCCTTTCTTTGCCCCATGATATATCACCAGAACTCCAAGCACCACTGAAGAAGCATGTCACAGCTATGGGTGAGACTTTCATAATGGTCATACGGTGCCAACCATCAACCTGCCTGGATGTAGTGGAAATATTGTCCAGTAAGATAACACATTCATAAGTGCAATTCCTCACTTTGTGGAGTGTGATTAGAATTCTGTGCTAGTATCCCATTTGTTTGTTAATGTTTGGTCGCATCTGCATCAAAGTCAAAAGTGTAATCAATGTTGCACGCATTAAGGAAAAAATGGGAATGAGACCCATCATTCAAATGTATGTTGTTGGTCACCATTGTTTCTAAAGAAGTTGACATATTTTAAACAGCAATATAAGTCAATATTCCAATAAGATTAAATTTAGATACACTTTTGAGACTAAAAATGGGCGACAAAAATACACAATGTTTCAATGTCATCTTGACATCATTTTCAAGTGACAAATAAAAATAAAAATAACAGATATAGGTGTGATGTTTCATTTACATATTTGTTTTAAACAAATAGTTTCGCGCCGATAGAATCTGATTGCATGTTCAGGCTAGGTTTCTTCTTTCTAATAAACAGCATTTTGTAAATCAAGCAGTCCAGTTTTCCGCTGCATTTCTTTAGGATGGAAAAATTACTGGTAATGTCGCCAATGTTATTAAGGCTGTGATGCTTCCCGATTGCGGAAAACCTATGTTCATCAATACGTTGGTGCAAATGCTGGCTGGTATAGCCGACATACTTTGCATCGCACAGATCACATTGGTAAATTGTACACTACGCATTGTTGATTAATTAAGGTGGTTATCCTCTCATGCCAGCTGAACTACCCAACAATGACGAATATCGTGCACCAAGTATTTTTTTAAGGATCAAACGTCAGCCGATGGAGTCAAAAAACAGCTATCTGACCTGAGCAAGAAAATCAATCACACTCTTCAACCAGTATTCAAGAGTCGCAAAAAATCTGTGAAGATCTCAAGATGCCTGAACCAAAACCACCTTTAATTAATCAACAATGCAGCCCAAAATTCCCACGGGAGATAAATCTACAACATTAGCTTCCGGACTGCTGGTAAATAATTTATTTGGTGTAATGCACTCCCTTGCATATGTAACTAAAGCTGTTTTTTCCCTTAAGTTTTCTCATTTACCATATGTTGTCCTTGAGTATTTGTTTTCTTAAAATTTATTTTTTCCATTTTCCCCTTCTATAGTTTCATTTTTTATGTTAGGTGCAGTGGCATATATAAACTACATCGTGATGTCAGCAGCAAGAAAGTTATGGTCTGGCATCAAGGAGACAGTTGGCACACAAAACTGTGTGATTTCGTATCAGCAGAGTTTGTGAGCCAGGAAATGTCCGAGAATCCAGGAAACCTGTTACTTTCAGCCCCTGAGGCAAACACGTCGAACCAGTCTCCCAAGGTAGGAAGTTCACCCTTTTGATTTGGATAATATTACATATACCAGTATGTTTATAATCATTTATAGCCATCATTTGTGTGGTTTTCTTCTTTTTTTAATGCTTTTATAGTCATATGTAATAATAACTTAAAGCACCCTAATAGTGTGCTTTTTTTCTTTTTCCTTTCTTTTTATGTGTGAATCTGTTCGCTTGATGACCTGTTAATTTATTTTTATTAAATGCTAATGTCAACTGGCTGCCTGGCTCCACAAGCCCTTATGGTTATTCCAAGCAGCCAGTACTCTTACTTTGTTTAATTTCATCTAAGTATCAATGTTTTTATGTAAGTGCAAGAGTACATTAAAGGTTGTTGTTGTCTTTAAAAAACCAAGAAACATTTATTGATACTCGACGTTTTGGGGTAATCGTTACTAAATTGTCAAGAGACTTAACATGCACATTAGGAAAAGCTACAAGAAATCTACAAATTACGCATCAATTACAGCCAAAAAATCAATAAATCTTTCTTGGTTTTTACATGCATTTGCTTTAGCAAATCCTTGCTCATCAATTGATTTGTTCTGAAGATTTTTTTTGTTCTATTTAAGAAGAGTGACAATCATAAAGACTACAAGAAACCACCTGATGTTCTGCCATTTACTGAACGACAGAAAGAAAAGAAAATGGGTAGCGCTGATGGATCTGTTGGGCTTGTGGAGGCAATAAAAACGGTCATTAACAAACTGGCTTTGCCAGTGGAAGGAAACACTCGGGAGGAGTCAGCCATGGTTATGAATTCAAAGGTACTAACCATTTTACTCCTTTACTTTATTCCATTTTCTTCAAAGTTTTTTTTTCCTATTGCTACAAAATGTCTTAAACAGAGTCAAATTAGTGTAATTGCCACACGTCATGGGTCAAAAAGCGGTTATGAAATGGAGCATCCCTGACGATGCCGACCAACATCAAGAGCTTTGCTCCCCGCTGTTTAACAAGCTTTCAAGAAACAAGAGATGGAATTGTTGCCTTCATCAGGTAGTATTATATTTAAAGTTTAAAGTATTGTCAAAAAAACTTGCAACAAAAGAACTCATACAGGTATTTTCTTGTGACAAGTTTAATTGCCCTGCCTTCTATGGTGTATATCATGTTGTTGACTTTCGAGCAAGGATGATAAATATTTAGTCTTCATCAAGCAATCTGGTTGAAACTTGGGATAAGAATTGGATGATAAAAAGTATGCTTATCTAAATATCAAGCATAAACCTTAGCACTAGAAACATCATTGAAAAAACTGATGAATGTGCAATCTGTTTTTCGTTTCAGGAAACATTGTCGAATTTCACTAATCTCTATTTGAATCGTATTTTAAAAAATTTTAAGAAGCCAACAGCTGGAGGTTGTCAGATGGAAAAGAATCAGGGTCCTTCTAAACTACAATCATTTAATACCATTCATGACAGAAATAATGACGTGGGGGGGACACGTGGTGTGTCATGGCGGACGGCAGCACATTTCAGTAGTCTGCCACCTTGTTCCCCGCAGCTATATATAATGGAGAGTAAGGATAAAGGAAAAGAGGGACAAATAACATACTATTTCCCAGGTAAACGTGGTGAAAGAAGTAGCGACAGCAGCTCGCCTGCCTCTGAGAAACCGCCCGCGAAGTCCGTGAAGTTTACGGAAGACAACATGTTGGAGCAGGAGGACATCCGTAAAGTTCTGAACACCATTCAAGATAACACAAACAAACTTCTCGAAGAAAACAAGGCTTTATGTAACCAGTATTCTGAGCTCCAGAAGTCATTGGAATTTCATATAGCTAAAATAGAAACGATAACGACGGAAAACGAAGCACTAAAGAAAGAAATGAAATCTATGAAGAAGCGTTTAAATGAAGCCACCGAAGAACGTGACGAAATGTACGAAGATTTGGGGACTGCCATCAACCAACTGGATGATTTAGAGCAGTACACCCGCAAACACAACTTGGAAATTCATGGCATTCCAGAAACGCCAGATGAAAACATCGCAGAGCGAGTTACTGCACTTGGAAATGTGCTCAACGTTACGATCCGCACCGACGATATAGACATATGTCACAGGCTTCAAACAAGCAAGAATCCCAGTAAACCCAAGCCAATTATTGTCAGGTTCAAATCTTATAGAGCAAAGAAAGAACTATATGGAGCTCGTAAGCAGTTAAAAGGTCAGAATCTGAACCAAGTGTTTAATGGAGGTGGTATTGTTTACATCAACGAAAATCTAACAAGAATGCGACGCGAGCTGTTTGCCAAAGTGTGGAAACGAAAGAAGTCGGAGCATTGGCACAGCGCCTGGACGACAGACGGTAAAATCTTTGTTAAAATAGAGGCAACTGACTTTCCTATAAGAATTTATAATAATGAAGACTTGGATAGGATTTACTGATCTATGTTAATTTTTCACACTTCGCATTTACTCATTTATCTGTTCTGACCGCTTCAATCGTTACATTTCCCTTTATGCTATGAAATTAATTTTGAGTATTGTCACTTTGTAGTTTTATAATGCGGGGAATCGTAGAGGCGATCCTTTCCGATCGATGAATTTATTTTATTTACTAAGGCTATCTCCTCTATACATGAAGTCGTTCAACGGCTTGATTAGATTTTTGTTTAGTGTTTCGTGGTATTTCTTTCTTTTTTTGGTGGCACCACATCTGGGGACAACTTTTTTTGGCTGGGGCTCTGGTGCAGGTGTTGAGCCTTAATTACATTTGCAATGGGTTTAAAATGTGTTTCCCTTAATATCAGAGGCATAAATAAGTCGATCAAACGCAGAAAGTTATTTAGGTGGCTTCATAATGGCAAATATGACTTAATTTTTCTGCAGGAAACCTACAGTGACAAAACAATCGAAAACGTTTGGCGTGCAGAATGGGGTGGTGACATTTGCTTTTCCCATGGCTCTAAACATAGCAGAGGCGTGATGATTCTTTTTCGACCAACCGTAAAAGCAGAGAATATTTGCATTACTAATGATAAGAACGGAAGAATGCTTATTGTTCGCTTCACACTCCAAGACGAAGAATTTTGTTCCCAATGACCAAAATCAACAATTAAATTTTTTTAACGAATTAACGAGCAAGCTACGTCCTCATGTGAATGTAAATCTTATAATGGGAGGCGATTTTAATTGTCCACTCCAAAATATTGATAAAATAGGTGGAAAAGATATCAGCGGTAAGAAAAAAGTTATCCACAGCATAAAGGAAATGAGCGGCAACTTAAATCTCGATGATATATGGAGATTTCATCATCCAAATGATAAGCGCTTTACCTGGCAGAATAGTTCAGGAAAAATAAGATGTCGATTAAACTATTGCCTTATTTCAAAACATTTAGTTCCACGTACCAGTATGACGGATGTGCTATCATATTACGACTCAGACCATTCCCCAATTTATGCTGAAATCGCGTATAAAAATAAGCAAAAAAAAGCTGGCCCTGGGTTTTGGAAATTTAACAACTCTCTTCTTGACAATGAAGAATTTATAACAAACCTAAAATTCTTTTTACTTCATGCCAAGAAAAAGCATAGTGGAACAAGTGACAAAAGACTCTATTGGGAGATGATTAAAATGGAGATTAGAGACTTTTGTATCCGTTTCTCTAAACGTCTTGCTAAAGGAAAACAATCAAAAGAAATAAATTTACTCTGCAAGTTAAAACAATTAAATATGCGTTTGGATCAAAATCCGCTAGCAGCAAATTTAGCAACAGACATTGAACGTGTCAAGCTTGAACTTCAAAGAATCGCTGAACATAAAACAAAAGGTGCGATTATAAGAAGCAGAGCACGGTGGTACGAACATGGCGAAAGAAACACGAAATATTTCATGAATCTAGAGAAGCGCTCGCATGAAAGGAAGCATATTGTTAAATTGAAAACCGATCAAAACGAGTATGTTGAGGAACCGAACAGGATCTTGTGTGAGATGGAAACTTTTTATAAAGCTTTATATGCCTCACAAATAGCAGATAACACATTTGATGCTTCAGTCCCGTCATTCTTAAATCTTGACAATGTACAGAGACTTGATAGCGAGCAGCAAAAATCCTGAGAGGGCCTTATCACTGAAGAAGAATGCTTAGCCGCTCTTAAAACGTTTGAGAAAAACAAAACCCCAGGTTCAGATGGACTGACTACAGAATTTTACTCATGCTTCTGGGATTCCGTGGTAACTCCTTTAATAGACTGTTTAAATGAAGCCTATCATAGAGGTGAAATGTCGATCTCGCAAAGGAGAGGTGTGATTTCTCTGTTGCCTAAAAAGAATAAAGACACCCTCCTTCTCAAAAATTGGCGGCCAATCACGTTGTTGAATATTGACTACAAAATAGCAACGAAATGTATTGCAAAACGATTAGAGAAAGTCTTACCAACGTTGATAAATAATGATCAAACAGGGTACGTTAAAAACCGCTTTATAGGAGAAAATATTCGGCTAATATCTGATGTAATTGAGTTTTATGAGAAAAAGCAACTACCTGGCATGTTACTTTTCATAGATTTTGAAAAAGCATTTGATTCCCTAGAGTGGAAGTACCTGTTTAAAGTCCTTGAATTAATGAACTTTGGGCCAATTTTCCAAAAATGGATCCACACCTTCTATTCCAATATCACCAGCTGTGTGATAAATAACGGATTTGCGTCTGATTTCTTCATGCTTCAAAGAGGAGTCCGACAAGGATGCCCCTTATCGGGGCTCTTATTTGTCCTGGCAATTGAGGTACTTGGCCAAGCGATTAGGAATAATGAAAATATCAGTGGTTTGAAAATAAACGACACCGAATTAAAATTAAGTATGTACGCGGATGATATTACAGCCTTTATAAAAGATGATTGCTCAGCTAATCATTTGTTTAATCTTTTAAATGATTTTGGAGGCTGTTCAGGTTTAAAAATAAATACTTCTAAAACGGAGGGAATGTGGCTGGGCATTCTTAAATGCAACTTGGGTCAACGTTCTAAATTTAATATTTCGTGGCCTGAAAAATATGTAATCGCGCTAGGTGTGGCCTTCGCATATGATCAGTCTGTTAGTTACAAAATTAATTTCGAGGAAAAACTTGTTGCGCTAAAGAAAATTTTAAACCAATGGACGACCAGAGGCTTAACTTTAATGGGAAGAATTTGTATCATCAAAACCCTCGCTATCTCCAAGCTTGTTTATAATACCTCCGTTCTCACAACACCACCAAATTTTTCTAGTGAAGTTAATGATATTTGTTTCAAGTTCATATGGAACTTTAAGCCCGATAAGGTCAAACGTAACACACTTATTGGTCCTATAGAGAAAGGGGGCCTTAACATGGTAGATTTCAACATGATGAACAAATCTTTAAAGGGAGCATGGGTTAAACGTTTATATGAAGCTGGTGATAACAAATGGTGCTCCCTCTTCTCATCTGCTACATCCCAATATGG